>NC_091821.1:376947197-377094697 GCF_038994185.2 Dermacentor albipictus
CGTGGCGGTGCAATCTCGAAATCACTACTTCTGATTGTCTTGGATGGACACAGCTGGATTTTCCCCGGAAATTTAGGTGCTGAAATTCTGTCCATGTTATTACTGATTCAATGACATTCCTATTATTTGAATATTTTCGATATCTATTGCTGTTATGTGCGCCGCTACTGGAAGAACCGGTATATAGATCCTCTGAGGGATGCCCGCGCAAATGAGTCTGCCATTTCACTTATATGTAATCCACATGTACAGCCTCCCTGATTTTTAATAATATAGCGCGAGCGTCGACTGAACTGCTTATAACTGCTTATAACGGCGATAAGCGTGCAACAAGGCGAGAGTTCGCGCACGAGCCTTGTTGCCTTGTTGCACTCGCCTTGTTGCACGCTCTTTTTGCACGCTTATCGCCGTTTTAAAGCGCTCACCAGCAGTTCAGTCGACGCTCGCGCTATATTATTAAAAATCAGGGAGGCTGTACCTGGTACCCATAACAGGTTTAGAAAATTCAACTGTGTAGGGACTCAGTAGTGATCCTGGTTTTGTCGACCACACGTCCACATCGATAAACTGTAGTTACACTCGCTGGTGAAAACATATCTAATACTCTAATACTTCAGCCGGTGCCATGTTCACAACGACGCCGTGAACAAGCCCTTCCACACATGCCAAGTGGGGAGGAATAAAAGCACTCACCAGATTGGCAGCAAACAGAGAACACTTTAGAAGGTCTTGTACACAGGACTAGTCTGCGGAAAAGCAGAGGATATCTCTTTTCGCAAACTGGCGGACTTCAGTGATACTTTGGAAATGGGCCGTCGCCGATCGAAATTCCGCCTGAATCGCTTTTGGATTCTTCATCCGTATGACGCCGTCATTGATTGGAACAAAAGCCACAGGAACTGATGTGACGCCGTTGCGTAGAAATAGATCCACAGGGAACACCTGCGCAGGAATAGAAGACGGACCAGAGGAAAGTCCCTGGCACGGCTGAAGAAAAGGTCATCTACCAGGTCTGCATAGCTAAATAATAATGACACTAGGAAAGCTGTTGGCAATCGATACTGAAAAAAAAGAGCGACTCAATCCTTGGCCAAAACTTCTGCAGCTAAAATGAGCTCGGAAAAGGCCGAAGAAGAAGAGCTTCGCAGCCAGCAGCATTGGAAGGTAGAGAACACTGTCTCCTCCTTGTGACCTCGCGATGGTTTTTCTACTGCTTCTTCGCTGATGAAAATTTCATACATCAGACGTCGTCCTCGTCGTCGTGGCATCGCTGCATCGATATCCGAGTCCCGACAATGTACAGCGGGCTAATTTCGAGTTTGCATTTGGGCATCGATTGTGAGCAGTGTAGTACATCAACATTAAATTGCATGAAAACAAAGTTGTGACCTCTATGGTAGATACACACGCGACATTTCACTTCGTATGTGTGAAAGAAAAGGAAAATACGCGCTTAGCAGTTAGTTCCAAATCATAATTAACCGTTCACATAGATTTGAATATGTGGGCAGGATATGAATAGTTTTCCTTTCTACATTTGCGTTGTTCCGAATAGTCTGATTGATTTTGTTATCACGCGAGATATGCGCGATTGGTGGTATGTAACATACGCGTATTTAGTGGTGTCTTTGCAAGATATACAGCTATACTGCCACGTAGCTGCCGTTGCAGGCTCGACTTTTCGTAATTCAATTATTGCCATCTGCTTTTTAGTAAAAAGTGCCTTGAGTATAGGTCGGTCCGTATGCAAGCAGCAGTCAGATATGCTTTAAAAAGATAGGTTCTTCTCTTTTCGAACCAAACTGAGCATAAAAGTTAATTACTTTCGCAGCTCTCAAGACTGCCTCAATAGATAATAAGCATACGTGCGTGTGTTGATTGCGTGCGTGCTCGCACATTTTGCGTGTGCGTGCGTGTGTATGTGTGTACATGCACGTATATATACGAGCATACGTGCGTACTTCTCCACGCATTGCTACCATTGTGAAAAAGTGGATAGCATTGCTTTTCAGTCAGCTTTAACCCCTAGTGAAGAACAAAATGAAAACTGAGGACGACAAAACAAATGCGTCGAGGCCGTAAGCCTCCGACACTTACCCACCACATCGTATGATTTTGTAGTTATACCTGCGGAAAACAGAGACAACTGGAACGTGGTTGCCAGTAAGCACACCGAGCACTTCAAAAGAATTTCTTCTAGAAGGTCTCAGCTGGTGTTACTCTATATTGCCGCGAAGCTGTTGCTTCCACAAGCGGTCTGCACGCGAAAAATTAAAAAATAAAATAAAAGTGACATGCATGATTGCGGGCGGGCACATTGCCAACAGGATGTAGGAACACCCGTGCGTCTTCTTGGGGACCCTTGGCTTCAGTCAGAGAAGCCAAGGTAAAAGGTCCCTCAGCGCCGATGTTCTGGCTTCTTGGCAGATAAGTGCAAAACGTAGAGGGAATGGCGCTCCGTGTCGTTGCCTTCTTTTTTACATCAGGCTTCCTGCCACTCCGTGACAAGCAGCGAGAACCACCGGTTGCGAGGGTGTAGAAACAGGCGCACCCCCGTGACTCGCTGCCTTTGTTCCCGTCGATGAGAGCGGCATGCGTAGCAGCTGCTACGGTATCGTCAGTCTGTTTGCTCCTACAAGTCAGCCATCCCGCCCGGCAACCTACCCCACGTGCAGTGTGTCGAGTGCGCAAACAGCGGCCGGGCAAGTCACCGGTGTCGCAAACTTTATGGGGCAGGATGGGTGAAACCTCGCTGCTAGCTTGCGGCCTTGTTCTAAGTCGGGGGTTGTTTGCACTCGTATTGTGCGCGCATTTTGTTGGTTTATGGCGACGCGTGTAGACAGGGACTAAGGAATAGTGTTTGCAAGTCGTCAGCGTCGCGCTCAGGGACCCCATGGATGCAACGCTGAAACTGCTGAAATTTCCGTCTACGCCGTATGCAGCGTGGCTTATATACCCACTTCGGTACGCGACAGAAGAAAAGCACCCTCATGGCTGTAACTTCACTATACTACTGCTCTTCATGCCGTGGCAACGCTCGCGCACTGACCCTGCATTCGACTACACAACACAGTCGCCCAAAAAAAACGAAACTAATGAAAAAATATTAGCGTATAACTACAAGAACACACGTCTGCGCAGTGCAAACTCTGACCTCTGTCACCTACCGTTAACCTCTGAGTGTGCTGCAAACAGCTGAAACGAAACAATATTGAGAGAATAGGCTCACCGGTAGGCCACTCATCGCTGCAATGAGCAGTGATCGCTTTGTTGCCACAACATCCGTTCAATAAACCTCAAACCTAAGAGCGATTACGAAACCCACTGAAAAGGGCGCACGACTCAAACATGGCAAGCGTCGCGTGCCTCAATAAATTTCTGCACCCACCCTTGCCGTCAACTTTGGCATCTTTCGTACGCGCCGCATGCGGAGGTGTAGATTTACAATCAACAAAAAAGGAAAGAAAAATCTCTGGCAAACCCACGTGATCGAAAGCAACGAAGCAATCTCTAAGCTGGTGACTCGTGAACTCACACAAAATGCACGCACGCAAAGTACTACAACACGCAATGGCACAGACAGAACTCCTCGAGGGTATTTCTCATCGATGGCGGAGAAAAGGAAGCCCGCCTGAGAATGACGAACCGTTGCTAGAACGCGCGTTCGGGTGAAGAAATGGCAGGTGGGGTCGCAGTAAAGAAAGGGGGGGAGGGAGGGGGAGTGAGTGAGTGTGTATGCTACAGCCGGTAAGCAAGAGCCCAATCGATTAGAAGACTTCAACAAGAGGTCTGCTCGTTTCTTCGTCAGGCACGAAACCCAGGACTGTAGAGCTCGACACAAAACTGTGAGGGAAACGTCGATTCGCGGCCACGTTGCTTTGAAGAGGAATCAACAGCAGCTGCTTTTGTTGGTTATTATGGCGATACGCAGTAGCCGCACCAGGAAGCAGCTGACTCAATGGAGCTTTTTTTTTTGAGCCCGACATCGTGAAAATCAATGTGGAGGAGGAAGGCGGAAGAGAGAAAACAGTCGCTTAGTCGTCTTTGCTTACTCATTGAATGTACCCGAGATTTCTCGTGGATAAAAAAAATCAATTCAGCATGTAGGCACGTCAAGCGGGCTCAGGCTGAAGTGAACTGTCGAGTAGGTGATTTGGTGTTGCATCCTCTGCGATAAATCAGGAGGCTGAATCCACAAAACGCATTGTTCGTTAGTGCTCTGTTAGTTAGTTTCTCTGTCACGACTGTGTGGCGCATATTCTTACCAATCATTGCAGCATACAAATTGCTATGTGAATACGGGCTCAGAACCTTATATTGAAGAAACGGATGGCAAAACGTCTAAATTCTTGCCGCTCTGGAGAATCCATCGTCAGCATAATGCAGAGATCCTATGGCAATGCTATTCTTTTTCACGCTTCGTCAGTGGTCCGAGTGGCATGCCGACTACGTTTTCACAGAGATCAGCCGGTGGTGATCGACAAGCGATACGAAAGGAATAGAATCGAGTGAAAGTAATCCTTACATTACAGTCGCCTGTTTGTAGTTGATTGTTTTAAAAGTACAATTGAGGCGTCAAGGCAGACAGGGACTTCAAACAATAGCAAAAAGCAATGCTAAAAAGTGACCCTGCGCGACAAACAATTAAAGTAAGATAACAACATTAATAGAATATTGCCAGAGAGTGTCGAAGCCACGGATGTGCGCGGAATAACCGAGCAGTATTTGATCTCACAGCAGTGATGTAATTGCGAGTTATTCCGAAATTCTAATGTTATTGTGATATCTTAGGGAATGTTAGGGACGCCGACACCGGATTTTCTGCGACGCAGGAACCTTAAAGCTATCACTTTAAAATGTATGTTGTATTTTATCGCAACTCGGCGCAGATGTCAATTACTTTCAATCGCACTTATGTATTTTTTTTCGCATATGAACCTCATCCCGCATTTGCCATCCGGGTTCTAATTTGCGAATAAGTGCAAGGAAGCTCAATGCTACATTTCCATAAGAGGTTATGCTCTGCTATCGTTCAAGAGCGATGGTCACTACCATCCACGAAAAGTCTTCCAGACCTTTGCATTATTACCATCGAAAGTAAGTACAACGTTTTCCGCTCCAGCAAGCGTTCTCATTGAACTTGTTAAAAGAAAGGAAGCATCTGTCTGCAAAATGGGCCTTCTGTATTTTGCTTTTGACGCTCAATATTTCGTACTTTACTAACGAAAGCAGTATCATGAAAAAACACCATCCAGGGAACATATATTGAACATGCCCGTATGCCCATCGAGTTATCTGACCGTGCTTTTTAGTTTATTAAAATGAAATTGAATTAAAGTGCCATGAAAATTGACGGTAATCAGCGTAGGCATCATGTTTCCACATTTACTTTTCTTTAGCTGTCTCTGACCTGGATTTCTTTGGGCTGAATTCATGCCTCCTGTCCATATGCGCTCTTACAAATTGAAGCACAACCGCGATCCAAAAGATTGAGGAAATCTTACAGAAAACAAACAAACCAAACAAATTGAATTCTTGGTCTATTCCTTTCTCTCCCTTTCCCTTAGCCTCCATTTTTCATTGTATAAATGAAATGCAATCTCAGATTTCTACAACAACAGAAACAGAAGTGACAACCACTGGTCTATCAGGAATGGTTCGGTGTGGGCGACCTTTGATAGCGGAGCAAGCGCTTGCGTGTTAGAATTTCGTTATTGTACAGAATAAGGAAATAAGTGCCAGGAAGAAATACCATCATGAGTACAATAAAAACACAATGAAGCTGCGGTGGATAACAGTTATTTCCGATGCAAATTGTTTGGTCACGCTGCACCTCGCCACACGCCCTCTTTGCAATAGGACGGATAGGTGGGCTAGCTAGCTAGCCTTACATATTGTCTCGAGCGAAGCAAAAAACGATAGACGAAGAAAGAAACGACCGAGGCAAGCGGTCTGACAACTGAAAAAAAAAAAGATAGATAGATAGATAGATAGATAGATAGATAGATAGATAGATAGATAGATAGATAGATAGATAGATAGATAGATAGATAGATAGATAGATAGATAGATAGATAGATAGATAGATAGATAGATAGATAGATAGATAGATAGATAGATAGATAGATAGATAGATAGATAGATAGATAGATAGATAGATAGATAGATAGATAGATAGATAGATAGATAGATAGATAGATAGATAGATAGATAGATAGATAGATAGATAGATAGATAGATAGATAGATAGATAGATAGATAGATAGATAGATAGATAGATAGATGACGTGGGTCACGAAGTGATAAGAACAAAGATCACATCTCTTGCTAACGGTGATTACTAAAGTTCACTTCTCTGTCATGTAGTACCAAGGTTGGCTGGCTTACGCGCTTACGCCAGAGCGGCATTTTTTGCGGTAGCTACTGCAAGAACACACAAACACACACATGCACGCACACGCCCATATTTCATATGGGGCAAAGGCTTTGTACGAAAGCTGCGGAAATATTCACTTTTCTTTCACAAATAACGGGTACCGTAAGGTTTTGACGCTGATTGTGGATGCGGATACACGCACATCGCATTGATTATATTCCAATAATTATAGGCGGTAGCTGCGTCGCCTGACAGCAAGAGAACTGAGCGGCCGCAACAATAGGATCCTTCTCAGGATTACGTTCAGCTAACCTCAAGCGTTCCGCTCGTTTTATTTAATCCAATTGTTCTCGTACCTCCAGTGTGCATGGAATGAAGACTTTCGTTAACCTTCCTGATCTATCTAGCTGAAAAGCAGTTGGCCGTCTCTTTATTTTATAAAAGCGTCTTGACCTAACGCGCAAATTTTGACGAAACACGCCATACAGAGGGAGGCTCAGGCTTAATTCTGACAAGGTTTTCTTTTTTTTTGTGCTAACGGTATGCCTGGATGGGCCCTTGAGATTTCCGGTGGCACAGAAGTACATTGTGAAAAACTTTATTCAGCACAAGCTCGATTCTGTGTATAACCAGCGCTATGGGCTAGGCGTGGTTACTGTCGGACATATGTCGGCCGTGTTGGCGAGCCTCAGGATTACGTCGAGCGAGGCGTTTTCCGGTGAAAACGCATCCAACTTCATCGTGCGGCCTCTGCGGTACTTGCAAACGGTCTCTGACGAACAAGAACGCTTCATGTTTCTCGGAAACACCAAGGAAAACTTCGCAAGTACGTAGTTCCAAGTACGCAAGCATTTTTGTCATTTCGGCCCCATCGAAATGTAAACATCCAGGCTGGGAACCAACCCGCGACCTCGTACTCGGGCAACATTTAGTTGATAGTGAGCTCTATTGATCCTCATTTAAATCAATGAGCTCTTCTCTATGGCATGTTTAGCTCACTGACACCCCGCAACAAATTTCGCACTTTCACTACGAACGAAGAGGACTGGGACCGTGACAGGAGCAACAGACCGATCCGCACGGCCACGAGCTTGCTCGTTGTTTCCGAACAGAGGCGCATCAGCTGCACATCCAGACACAGGCGGAGAAAAGAAAAAGAAAGCACCAGAGTAGGGATAATTATGCAAATGGTCTAAATTGCGAGGCACATTTAGGCGACACCCAGACTTTAGGGAACTCGCAGACGTTCGAGCGGAGTTTTATGCAAAGCTTCAACCATTAACTATTTGTCTTACTGCAGCCCCGCGCAATCCCGCATCGCTCTTCCCGTTCGCCGCCGCGCAAAGATGATGCCCTCCATTTCCATCGTTTAGGCGCCGCTATTCTTATTTCGGGCAGCGCGTGCGAAACGTAGGGACAAAATTGCGAACTCCCGGCAACGCGTAAAACTGACGGCAGCCTGTTCAACCATAACGCTTATCTTTGCGCCAGCTCGAGGGGTCAACGTGTCTGTCAAAGGGGTGTTTGGGACAATAAACTCTATTGCTTCGCACGTGGTAGACTTCAAGGAAGTTGAGACGAGGTGGGTGTGGCTCGGTGGGTGTATCGTGAAAATAGAATGGGACGTCTGTCTTTCCCATACACAGGACGACGTTTCTTCTTTTTTTTTTTATAATGTCGCCTTCATCTTGCGTTGACTACGTGTCTCCTCCTTTACACTGCCGCGAAAAAAACAATCTCTGGAAAACTTCAATAAGACAGATGACTGACGCTCGATGTGTGTCGAGAATGAAATGAAATGATCAATGAATAATATGTGCATCCCACGCTTAAGCGAAGCTTTCTTTGGTGTTTGCGAGAAACATGCAGCGTTCTTGTTCATGAGAAACCGTTTGCAAGCGCCGCAGAGGCCGCACAACGAAGTGGGACGTGTTTTCACCAGGAAACGCCTCACTGGACGTAATCCTGAGGCGCTCCAACACCGCCGATGTATGTCCGACAGTAACCACGGCGAGACCATAGCGCTGATTATACACCGAATTGAACTTGATCTGCATAAAGTTTTTCTCAATGGACTTCTTTACCGCGGGAAATCTCACGGCCCCATTCCGCTGCTGCGCTATGGCTGCATGTGCACGTCGCCAGGCTTAGCGTTTACGAGCAATTGTGCACCGGCGTTCAAAGCCGTTGTTTGCTGCGTATCTACGCTGTTCCTCTTCGAATTTCCGGGGGAAGTGCTCACCGCATTTCTCGGTGCTCATCGTCGCCACTGGGTGGTGTTTCACTTCGCGTTTACGAGCCAGCATGCACTCGCTTTCCACACCGCATGTCGCCGCGTATAGGAGACGTTCCCGTTCCGCTCGACGCTTCTTCCGAGCTTCTGTCTCGTTTTGTTCTCATAGAATCTCGTGCCTGCGCTCGGAGTATAACGCCCCTGGTTGATCCTGACTGCCTCTGGTGGCCCCCGGTTGCCCCCTGCTTCCCTTGATCGCTCCCGATCAACCCGTTCGCCTCAGAATGCATTATCTCTGGTACAGGCCCATCGTGTAAGACAGCATGCCAGTAGCCAGTAGCGAGGAGGAGCCGCCGCAAAGCGAGCGAGGAAAAGTGAGGGTGGGCCACGCAAATTTTGCCGTGGAGCAAGTAAATTTTCGGAAGTGGGCTAGGTCGCTTTGGAACATCGGTCTACTGAATTTTCGAATTGGACAAAGTCATTTTTTTGGGTGTGGGCCATGGCATCTGTCTGACGCCATGGCTGTTCACTGTGAGATTTCGCATTGTGAGCCGCGGCAGGTCCACCGCCTGGAGTGTGACCGCATCACTCGGTCACCTGGATTCTGATACCACGGGATGTCAACGCCGGACGGGCGGGAGATCTTCCATTTCATGGGGCATATAATGCTTTCGCATTAAAAACGATAACGCCAACTCACAACTAATGCCCCCGTCAAGGGCAAATTTAGCGCCCTTTCCACCGAGTGCCCCTCGCCGCTAGTATGTTTCGCAGGCTGTCGCAAGCGAATGCTTAGTGACATGTGCTGCAGAACGCACTCTTCAGTGGGTGTGTTAGTCATAAGTTTATTGGAGCGAAGTAGGTAAGAGCAGAGAGATGTGGGAAAAGCTGCAGAACTAAGCAAGAAATGTCCCTCAAGTTATAAAAATCACACGCATGCATTCACGCACGAAACTTCCCTGTAGTATTTTTCTGCGAACGAAGTGGCAGGTATAGTGTGTACCGGCTACGCAAAACAATGAATGATCACGAACATTCAGAGCAGTAGTTGTTGACTGTAACGTCTGGACAGTCAGAGGGTACATCACTGTTCGATTACACGCTATAACAAATCGGCAGCAAATTTTAGATATTAACACTAGATGAATTTTAACATTGCGTTTATGTAGATATCAAATCTTAATAACCACAGTAGGGAGTGAATAAGGTGAAACCCTTAAGTGTCTTGTTGCAATGGCTCAGACCCGAGAAAAGTGGCGTCTGCTCCAGTGAAGCAAAACATATCATCATCAGGAATAGCTCATACCTCCCTAAGCAAGCGAAGATGCAATGGCTGAATATGAATGAAGAAACGAAAGAAAGAAACCGCGAAGCAAAGAAAGGAAGAATGAACGAAAGAACCTTTAGGTAATGCATTAGGAGCTCGCATGTGTCATTGAAGAGGTCGACCAGAACGCCATATGTTTATTTCGCACTGCGGATCGTATGTGCTGCAAGAAGTCTGACCCCTCCGATCGTGTAACCTTATGCAATTCCACGTGTGCAGCAGGCTTTCGCCTTCACGTGTTACAGGAGTGTAACATGCTGCTGAAATTTTAACACTGCCTTAACAAATACTGCAAATTACCAATATATGTACATAAGCCGTATATTGAGCGTGAGGAGATTCCAAATCCAATGATTAAAAATTAAATTTAAATCTTCAGTTATTATGTAGGTTTTATCATTTTATTCAAATAATTCAGTACAGATAATTTGCGAAATTGGCGCGGCTTGCATGCTGTAACCACCTTAAGGTTGCCAGATGTGCAAATGTAAATGTGATTTTTTTTTCTCTTCTCTATGTTGAAAAACTAGCCGTAATCGAATTTTTAGAGACCTACTCGACGCATATGTCTTCGCGTCTCCTGGTTTTAACAGGGAACGCTGAACTCTATGCATAACACATTTATATTAAACTGACACTCGTCGGCGAAGGCAGTAACAGAAAGAAAGAAACAATACATGGTAGAAAAGATATGCAGATATTCAATGTTTTACGCGGTGTCCATGAGTGTTCTGAGGATGGCGGTTGGCAGGGTGTTTTCTGCGATAACAGACACATACACATCGACCTGACATCTCACAGCAGACATGTGTATGCTCGCATCGTGCATGCAAAGTCTGAATAAGGTAGTCGCAAACTCTGTAAGTGACAAAAGAGGAAATGAAAAAAAAAATACAACTATGAACTAAAGCAGAGATAAATATTCACTGCGAACAACGACGGATATCAACGAACTTTCATCCTCGGGAAGAAAAAAAAAACCTGCCTTTGTCGCTTACGGCTTCGCTCCCGGTCCATATTGTGTGGGGTTCGGGGTTCGTGGCACATTGCTCTATGCTATATGCCTAGTACGACGGCATCGCGTTTCCTCAACACAGTAAGGCAGGACAGTACAATTCACTCTCGCGCGGAGGAGATTGCAGACACGCTTCGTGCAGACACCACCAGAATGTGGACGAAAAGTGTGTGGGTTGACAAACGAAGAAAACAAACAAAAAAAATGCGAGAGGTTGTGAAACGCGCAGGACGTTGATAAGGGGGTCGCACGAACGAGTCCAACCACGCGAACGTGGGGTCACAGCAGACGGGAGAAAAAAAACAAATAAAAAGAATCGGACACTGAAGAGGTGCATGTTTTACGGAAGCAAACGAGCAGATACCTCAAAAGTCATACGAAGCGTAAACCAGGCAAAACGAGGTAAAGTGGGCAGAAACGACGCTACCGTGCCGGAAGTGATACGTCACAACCAGGAAAAATTCAAAAAGAAAGGCGGGCATTAATCTTACACCAAAAGACTCGCCGAGGTCACTTCTTTTGTGAATGATGGAGAGGGTGCTAAAGAACGGCGCGGTAGTGCATGCTTGCCCTTTCTCTGCCCTCCCTGCAGAAGCTGCTGTTGCAAGGGCCGTATATAGACGCGGTATGCGTGTGTGGTGGCTATCCATTCGCTAGCGAACTTGGCAGCGTTCTTGAGCTTATCGCTCGCCCTGTTTCTCGAGATATTTCTGTCTCCAGGTGCTTTCGTCTGCGTTACGTTGCTCATTCCCACTTGTTTCGTTCCTTTGTATTTGTGCATCTGCCTTAAGCTCGAGCCTTTCGTGATTATTTCTCTGAAGACATGGAGAACTTTAACACCATGCATGTTCCGGTACGCGGATACTTTTCGCGTATTCCTATGTACACAACACGGACACGTCAGGACCATTTTGTTTCTTTGCACATCGAGCGCCGAGAAAGGAGCGCATTTTTGTGCCTCCTTTGGCGGAGAAAACGTTTGCCGTACAGGTATGACAATTGTAAAGAAAACGTTTGTTTGCTTTTAGTGATCGACAGCTGTGTTTTCCGGTTCCGGCTACCTCGACGCAAGAGTGTAAAAAAAGAAAAAAACGGAAAAGAAAATGTTAGGACGAAAACATGTGTTAGCAAGTTCTTTTAGTTCCTTTAGTTCTTTTATTTTCCTTTAGTTTAGTTTAGCTTAGGCTTGGATTGATTTGCATTTGCAATTATTACCTTCAAATTCATTTTTTGCAATTCCCTTCCTTTTTACTCACCCCCCACCCCCTTTTAAACATTAAGAGAGAAATTACGGCAGAACCAATCTCACAGTGACTGTCGACGTTAATGCGATTAGCATTCAAACAATGTCGTGATACACCATACTGAAACGTAGACGGGCTCTTCTGTAGCGCTTCCCTCTGGGCACGTTGCGGCACGTCGTGTAATTGCGCTCCCACGAAGCGAGGTACAAAACCATGCCATACCGCAAATTGAGCGAAATTCCCCAATATAGACAATCGCACTAAAGAAGAAAAGGAACAACAAAGAAAATCAGTAACCACCTTATCACCTTTCTATTCACGCAGCACTCCGCTCTGTGGTCCAGCCGTAACTGACTTCCATGACAGTAAATGTTGACACAAACACAGACACGATGTGCCCATCGTGAGCAAATTAAATTATGGGGTTTTACGTGCCAAAACCACTTTCTGATTATGAGGCATGCCGTATAGTGGAGGACTCCGGAAATTTCGACCACCTGGGGTACTTTTACGTGCACCTAAATCTAAGTACACGGGTGTTTTTGCCCATCGTGAGTAAAGAAAGAGGCCGAGGAATAGCCAGGTTCGCCGTGAGAGCTCTCTGTTTATAATGCTCAAAAGTGGTCGCGTTTCACAGCTGTTGTGGCAAAGTTTAGAGCCACCTTGTTCATCGCTGCTGGCAACGCGAAATAGCTGTCTTTTTTGTACCATGGGCTTGTGCCATCCAATAATTGTCACTCCCGCGCCGAATAGGCACGTGAAAGATCCTGCCATTCACTGGAGTGATAATGTGGGATATCAGCGCCCTTCTGAACATATACGTTTGTTCGCTGTGCATCGAGCGGAATTTCATGCGTAAAACATGCGCAACACTATGGGCCACGATTTTGTAGGGATGCCTTACGTTCGATTCTACGCCACTCTTGCCATCCATCGTTCGGCGCCATCTGATTCCATTGATAGCGCGAGCGGAGCGTCGCTCTCACCGTAGAACTTTACACAATAATTGCTTCAGAGAACTCTGTCGCTAGTGACTACGGCCGCTGCAAACGGGGCGGTTCAGCCAGAGTGGGAATGTGGGGTAGTACATGGGTTTGCCTAAACATCGTCCTTCTAGCTTCAAAAGGCTTCGTGACTTTGTAAACTATTAATTTTCAACAAGGTATTGCGCAGCAAATAACGAAACAACCATTATTGAAATTTTCCGACTGCAGGACTAGAACATAGGACCTCTCGCATAGAAGCCATTACGCCACGGACGCATGCATGGACAAGCGCGCCTTATGAATTTCTCGCGGGCAAGCCAGAGTATTGAGAACCTTGGCGCGTTTAGATTTGGCCACAGCGACACACTGAACCACTTCAATTATTTGCAATTGGGCGTTTTCGCAGGGTTCTGCACTGAGAAAAGTACAGAGGGCTCGAAATTCAGGACAATGGAGCCGGTTGAAGCTTAATGACCAAAGCCCCAAGAACGTCTGAATCCCCAAGCTCAACGATCAGACAAATCCATGCACTACCCATGATTCCCATAGTGGCTGAACGATTGCAGTGCCAGAATTCCCTCGAGTAAATATTGCAGGAAACTCTGTTGCTCTCGCTACTGACGAAGCGCGAAAAACGTGAACAGAAAATAATTCTGTCATGACCAATTCTTTGGGGTTGTTTATCGTCGGTAAGGCGATTAGCGTTCATGCGGCAGTGCACGTGTAATTTGGCGGTGAGAGAATAATTACAGAGACGACTGGTAAAGATTCGTTTAAGGTTACGTAATGATAAAACTCGTGTAGGTTGTAAGAAGGGAGAGGTAGGTAACTTGATAACGTATCACCATTTTCTTATCGCGTAATCCGGTTTAACGCCAGTAGAGAGAACAGAAAGAGCCAAACCAGAACGTGCCATGTGAGGACTTGGTATCAGGCATGAGTGCCTTGAAGTGCCGAAGAAAACGTTATTTAATGCTCGTATTGAACGTTATTATTTGAATGCTCTCGCTTTCAAACCACGTATTCATTTGCACCTGTATCCATCCACTTTTACCCACTTTAATTCACCTTCATTCACTTCGCGCTTAATTCACTTTACTCCACCTTAAGTAAGCTCCATCTAACTGGTTCTAAGTTTAATCTAAATTATATGTCGCAATTCATCTTAATTCACATTAATTCCCTTAAATTCACTTTATTTGCTTTATTTCACATTAATTATCGATAAGTACTAATAATTAACGTCGCTTTACCATCAACTATCTTCGGTATTACTAATGGAGTCATACGAGACGCGGATCACGTCACGTCCTCCACACTCGCTGCGCCGTCACGTGCCCAATGATGCACGCACTAGCCCCACCTTTACTCAGCAAGATGGTGGCGACGTGACGTGTGAAATGACGCACGCACTAGGCACACCCTTAGTCACACCTTTTGATGATATACATGGATCATCATGGTATCGTCAATCTGGCTCATAAAAAATATTTTAGGGGCACATTCCGTGCCAGAATTTGCCTACCTCTGATCCTCAAATTACCTGTTTCGTCACCATCCTTCACATTTCGCTAGTCAGCGTCAATTTTTCCTGGTTTTTGTGTGCACGTGAGATGGCAGCTACATAAATTTATATAATTAATGGTCTTTCGCAGGAAGTTAAGCAATCGGGACATCAGAGGAAGAGCTGCTCCGCCAAAGGTGAAGTGTTCCAGTCACGCACTTAGCTAAAGGTTAAAGAAATTCCTATGAAACTTTCCGTAAAGCAGGAGCAAGAAGCTCTGCACTTCGAAGAAGCCACGAATCCACGCTTACTAAACATACTTAACGACCATAAATAAAGAACTTTGAAGTAAAGAAATATATTTTCGTGTCACATAATTTTAAGTTCCCGCGCAGAAAAGCAATACAAATGCTTGTCAAACGACTACATACTCATAAAAATTGACATTGACTTAAGCATCGTTACGTGATTTAAGTGCGAAAGCATTTTGACTTTTCTAGTTATTTGCTTACGTCCATGATACGTGACTTCATACACTGTCACGAGTCCTTCGCAACTGCATCTTAACACTCCTTAATCCAACTTGCTTTAATTTGTACCAACTTTAATCTACCTTCGTTCACCTTGTTCCAATTTGTAACAACCTTAGACCATTACAATCCACCTTAATGCACTTTAATCTACCTTAATTCACTTAATTCAACCTTGATCCACTTTAATTCACATTCATTCACTTCACCTTAATTTACTTTGCTCCACCTTAAGTCACCTTACTCTAACGTCATAGTCAGATGGCTGCGACGGGATGTGGGCATTGACGCACGCACTAGGCGCACATCTAGTCAGCCAGAATCGTTGAGCTACCGTGGTGTCGTTAAAGCGTGCTCGTCCGCACCCCAAAGGTCCGGGTTTGATTCCCGCGCAGACCAAAATTTGCGAAGTTTTCTTTTCAAAGCTATTGATTTAATTCGTTTACAAAAGGCGCCTGAGAAATGCGACTTCAAGCCGGGTATACTCTTTACGTGCTTTTACTCTTTGCGCCATCTGCTTTTTCTGGTTCCATCGCTTTATCAAGCCAGATTTCCTGCCTTTTGGCACATAAAATGATTTTACGTTAATAACATGCTCGTCAAAGTAAGGTGCCCAGAAACAATATTATGCCTGACGGCAACCAAAGATTCAAGGCAGTTTTCTGCCCAGCTGTTCTTTCGCGAACGCCGTACTACTCATTCGGAATTAGAATGGCCCACAGCACCAGTTGCCGCACATGTGGTGCAGAAGAGACGATCAAACATCTCCCGTGTGACTGTCCAAGATACGAAGATGAAAGGTAAGTGCTTACGACAGCTTCAGGAGGACTTAGATGACAGGCGATGATCTTGGGACCACGGCTCCGTTCGTCTGGCCAACCTCTGTGCCTTACACTTCTTTCTTTCTATCTGTACTAATTCCTCTCCGCTGTCACATCTATTTAGCAAATAATAAATCTGGAACACGCATAACGTGCAACGTCTTTATGCACACACCGAACTTGCTATGTAAGTGATTAGAAAGAAGCACCCAAAATAAACATACGCATCTTAAAAGCATAATTGGCTAAAAGAGGCTCGTAGAGGTAATGAAGGTAATGAGGTGGGCCGTGACTGTTCGTTATACGCGCAAAGGATCGGTAGTGCGCTCGGAAAGCACTTGCGGGGCGCCACCCCACGTTGGTTGCCAATTGGGAGGTTCGCGTCTTTCTATCTTTCTGAGCGGCTGCAGACGGGTACAGCAAGCCAACCCCACACGTTTCATTGATATATCTTTGCCTTTCACGATAACGCATGTGTGCACGTTGAGAACGGCTTTGTCTATGGTCTTTCCGGCGCGAATTCAGTGCCGGACGCGCTGAATGACTCGACAGCATTCAGGCAAGGCGCATTTCTATAACGTGGTGGCCGCTATTAGATGACCCTTCTCGGACCCTGCTTGTTGTGTTTTGACTACATAGCCGAACTGCGTGCCCATGGTGTGATAGGAAACATTTAGAGGAAATCCTATATGATTTTCAATCTATGGTACTCTAAAAGTGACTGAGATGAATTAATTAGTTTGCATCGGATGACATCAATTAAGTAGTTGCCACGATATGCCCGTGAGATGAAGATACAATTGCATATTAGCAGTATAAGTTCCGTCATCTTTGCTTCAATGAATAGTGACCGATATCGTTAGACCCGTCGGACAAGGGGCAGTAAAACCTCCGACAAAAATGTGGGGATGGGAGAACGACTTCCTCGGTCAAAATTTCAGTGTTTGTTATTACGCAGGTATCTGTCACACTTAAAGAATTTTTTTTTTTTTGGGGGGGGGGGGGGTTCATATTGTGCTGCACACTTTTCTCTTTGTCGTCCTGCATCCAAGCCAATTACATCAGCGCCTTATAGTGAAGCCTATTGATGCAGACGAAAATGAATCACTGCGCGTCCAAGGACATCCAAGAGAGAGAGAAAGGAAAAATCAAAAGGAGGAAAGGTAGAGAGATTAACCAGACGAGCTTCCGGTTTGCTTCCCTACCCATGAGTAATAGCAAGAGAAAATGAGGAATAAACTTTACAAAGGAAAAATGAGGTGACGTTCACGATTGAGTGCCACTTTCCTCCCACAGGTACTCGGACAGAATCGGAAAAACGTTTTGGAGCACTGTGCTAAGCCAAAGTGCGCACACCTAAGTGACGTTCGCACTCCGCTATAGAAGCCACTTTCAGAGGTTTTCCACTTGCATGTTCTTTCGCAACCCACTTTTCAGCCACTCAAGTGCGCACTCAGCGAGCGATCCGGCATTCGGTGAGTCAGCGAAATGCAGCTCTACATTTTCGTTATCGACCAACGTGAAAGTTGCGATGATTGAAGTTAGAAAGCATATTCACGGGATATACATATTTTTTTGCATATAGAGAACAAATATTTGACATGCGCTCATGAAAATTTGCCCTCCGAACGAAAGGCATTATGCAAGACTATGGATTTGTTTTGCTTTTTCGTCAACTACATGGTGTGCATTTATCTGACAAATATTTGCCGCCGACCGGCAGCAGGGCCCACTCACGTACGTCCAAGCGAAAAGAAAGATTACCGCTATCGTCGTTGTCGTCGACGTGCAGGTAGAGCGGCGCCATCTGCAGGAAAACGTCCTGCACGCAACTACAAACAGACATCGAAAGACGAACCATTTGCGCAGTGACGAAACATAGCATTCCTGCACCCACCAAAAAAATAAGAAAGAAGAAGAAAAGTTTGGCTCACGCAAAGTTTTGTGCAGAATAAGATGCATAAGATTTACGGGGTTTGCCAAAGCCAGTTTAATGTAAACGGAATTTAAATGGAGCAGGCAGCCGCACTGTGCCACACAGGCATTCGTATACACTAAAAAAATTAGAATTGGCTTCTGAAATGGCTTTTGCACTCCTTTTGATCGCTCTTAGCAGTACGCGACCACTGAACACTGCAAATTTACGGTAAGGTCACATGTGGTTTGAGATGCTAAAAAAAGTCGAGCACTTAAAGTCAGTCGCCCACTCTACCGCGATCTCCGCCGCTACCCATATCAGGTATGAATTTAAATTTGAATTTGATTAGCTAAAAGAATAAAGAAATGATGAAAATACACCAGAAGCATCTGGATCCTTAGCATCGTGCTAGTATGAATCCATGAATAAAATATAAGATATATATGTACGCAATAGCAATTTCAACAGTTTCGTGTTTTGTGTGTGTTTCTGCAAGTAGCAGGCATCTGGTATTTCAACACTGATACAGGCCTTAGTAGTGGAGTTTCAGTTTGACAAAAAAGCATTATCTTTGTTTCACTTGAACAGGAAGACTGCTCTCGAGCTTTCCAGATTTGGTGACTCTACCAAGAGGAGCTAAAGAAGGACATCGCATGCAGCACAATCTTTTCGATCGCAAACGCAATGACACACATTGCTGAGCTGATAGTGAGACGTAATACGCCGAGTGGCGGAACCACTAAAACGCAACTTCGACAACGGACGGGCTCAACCACAATTCAAACTTACAGCAATGTTGGTGTCCCTTATCGAGGTCGACAGCGATAACGAAACCGTGGCGAAATGACGGGGAAAAAAATGTCGTTCAGCATTTGTGGCCTCCCTACGAACTGCGCCAGCATATTTTAGTGGGATGCCTAAACTGCCGCAGCGCCTCCTGGTCAGCGGGGGCTTTCTTATAGCTGCCGCCTGCCTTTTCGCCAAAGGCCACTGCTCAACAAAAGCGGAGAAGCCATGCACCCCGCGGAAAGCGCACCAGCATCGCCGTTGAAGAAGTATTTCTTAAGTCTCGTTGAAGGTTTGTTTGGTCTCGAACGGCCATCGGCAGCATATGGTGCCTGGCTGCTTTTCCCTTCCCCGCACCCTTCTAAGTTGTGCCGGACCTCGCACGCGATATATCTGCGATGGCTGCCGAAGGTCTTCGGACGGCGCCAGCGTCGCTCGTAAGCACGCGCAAAAAGGCGGCGGCGAGCGTTGGCCTGCATGCACTCGAGATTAGTGCAATAGCTTTAGGACGCTCATTAATTATTTTTCGCTCGTTCGGCCATCGCTACGCCGGCGGCAGCACTTGGCGCGCGTTAGCGCCATCTGTTTAGGCTTCGTGAATATCGTAATGCCCTTAGCGTGCGTTGGATGCCGTTAGGTGGTGCGAACTAATAAATATATAGAAATGATAGTAAAAGTGGAGGCGCGCGGACTGCGCAGTTGCTTATGGGGCTAAAAGGAAGCCCGTGAGGGAGCTTATGTGAGGGCCGCTTAATCTGCCGGCGCTGCAAGCTCAGCACTAACAGCCACTTAGTGAGCGTTATAGGTGGCCAAAATGAATGGAAGGCAATTATTTATAGGATATACGAAGTTTAGGCGTGAAAAGATAATTGTGGGCAATCAGTAAGTTCTTGAGGGATAAGTACTGCGGGTCATCGAGCAAGGTCTAAATATGAAATGAAATCGCGCGCAAAACAGCCTGAGGGAAGTACGACCGCCGGACGAGGTCGGACCAGAAGCATGGAGATCGCCCATAATCTAAGCCTGCGACAAACATTGACCTGTGCTGTGGCCGACGTTTGCATCAGCGATGACAGCGACGAGGAGAATGATAAAAACAGGGATTCTGATGACAACGCCGCTTCTCTTAGTCAGCCTAGGACTTCATCATGCATCATCACATGTATTGCTTTCTTGATTACTTTGGCGATTGCACTCCGAAACATCCGTAACAGCCGCACGGTATAGTCAAGCCCCCCATACTTGCTCAAAGAAGGGCAGTAATCGGAGGTCTTGCTACTTTCCTATGCGTGGCTTTGCGTTTCCTGGAGGAAGGAGACTAAGCTCTCTTTGTAACTAGCCTCTGGATATTTATCTGCCTAATACAAATGTATGATATCTGTGATTGTCAGCCTTTCTCTTGTTTTTTACAGCGTGTGTCCCTTGGTAGATACAACAACATAAACAACAATAACAATGGATCGGACCGTGAGCAAGTTGACCTGGTGGCCGCGCGAAAAATTGAAACATCAAAAACTGTGATAAAGAAAGCGAGCTTAACAGCTCCATATTGCTAGGTCGCTAAGTGAGGCTGTCCAATTCAGCAAATGCTTCTCGGAGAGAGAAAGTGTAGGAAATAGGCGACTGGATGCTCAAGCTGTCGAACAAAAATAATTTAGGTGTGGACGCTGCAAAGTGCCCACTCACTCATTGCCAAATGTCTGAGTACTGACTGCAGCGAAGACGTCGATCCCCCTTCTCGCAAACGCATTACAATGAACGAACGACATTTGTGCTTCCCTGATATGTCGAACATGCAGGGCAGCGATGGCTGCCCTTCATGTTCGATATATCAAAGAAGCGCATTTCGCTTCACATCGGGGCTGACGTTTTTGGTAATCTCTTCGTTGACGACAAAAACGTCCGCAAATCTTTTATTGAAACCTCGGTGCAGATATGGAGGTATAGAGCTCGAGAACGTTCTCGTTTTCTGATTACGTCCATTATGCATGCTGGTTGATATGCGAAAGAAGAATTACCTAAGTATGCCAGGGTGATTGGCGGGGCGAATCGGTAATGCATGGCCTCCTACGTACAACGCACAGCGCCCTTGTCTGAGCTGTTCGTTGAAGACAATGCCGAAGTATGCACTCCGTATTACCGACTTTGGCCTAACATGGACATGTACTCTGCTAATCGAAGACTGGAAGTATATAAAAGAATAAAAATAACAGCATCCGTTATAGACTGCTGGTCAACACAGGGCGTTCTCACAAGGAAAACGCCTAGACCCATTCCGTGCTCATCGAAGCAGTAGCTTCCTTCTAAAGAGACATTAGAACAGCAAGCGCATTATAGTTCGCGTGGACTATTAGCATACTTCAACTCTATCAGCGTTTGTTCAGAGAATATAGATCTCGTATTAGTTTGCGAAATCTTAAGTGAACGTTGAAGTTAACTTCCTCATCATCATTGACTCAGGCTAAGTGCATCGGGTAGTGGGTCACCGCCATGGCGCGCTCACTTGCGCTGCGGTCAGCGTAAGCTGAAGCAGCGTTCTGTCATTAGCGCGTGGTCGAAAAAAATGTCGCTTTTATTTCCTCGCTTGTGCCTTCGTAAGCGATATAGACAAAACACAAAATTATTTGCTAAAGTAAAAAAAAAAAGGAATGAAACCACTCTTCATTTTTAGTTTCAGTCACTGCTGGCTTGTTTACTTGTTCCTTCACGATATCGAGCCCCACACTTCTCAAGCCTCCCCGCGCATATTGCGAACCAGCTTACCTGAGTATGGGGTGTTGTAAATTTGCCTTACTGCGTTATTGTTCTTCCGCTCTGCAATCACATCAGTACAAAGATAAAACTTGTTCAATATTCAAGCTTTATAGAAGCAACGTCCAAGCATGGCGACCAGCCAAGACAGCTCTGGAATACAGGGGCTCATGAGCAAGGAGATGCACAAAGCAAATGACTCAGCCTTTCAAAATCATAAACGAAATGACATAATACGACGGTCGTCTGCCAATCTGGAGATATCACGTCATCGTCGTTGTCGTCGCCGTTGTCGTTGTTTCGTCGTTGTCGTCGCCGTTGTCGTTGTTTCAGACAAATGACGACATAGCACGATCTTCTACGTTGCCTTCCTTTGTTCTTCGCATGTTGGACGCCCAAAAAGGCTGGGTTATGTACCAGCTGCAGTGCAGAATTAGCTATATTGTATGCGTGTAAGCAATCAAAGGGAGCTACAAGCTGTGCACGAAAGAAGGAAATCATTACATACTGTAAGGAATGGAGGTGTCAAAATAAGCAGCTGACATCATTGTGATCCGGTCGCAGTTGTATAGCGTTGTTCCTCTGGTGATAAGTGAGAATTTCAGAGCTAATTAAGCTGGCTGGAGGACATGACGAAAGAACCGAAAGAGAGTAGTCAGAATGAAGAACTCATAGAGAACACCATTTTGAGCTCTCCGTGCATCTTCGTATTGAGGAAACAACAACGCTGAACAAGGTATCGTGAAGAGAGACTCCGTTCAGGTCCTGCCTGTAACTTCTTTTCTTGTTGCTCGACGAACATTCAATTCAGAACAATATGTCCACCCCCTCTCTTTTTCACTCCTGATGTATTTCTTGCATTGCCCTTTAGTTGAACCGTACATGATCGTATATGGCAAGTGGAAATAGCAAGGGTACAGGTAAAGTTAAGATTAGTTTTTAAAATAAGCCGCCCTTATAGTGAAAAATGTACTAGTGGAAGCAGAAGCACCGGTGGCAGACGGTCTGAAACATAGTTGGGTATGGAAAATTTTCCAAGGCTTTACATAATCCGCACAAACATATAACGTAATATGGTCTATGCACCTCCGAAAACACATCTTCTTTTCGTTTATTGAGTCCCCATACTGACATTTGCGAGCTCGACATGGCAAAGTCATTTCGTTAGGGCGGCTCCAGATAGCTGTTTACTTTATTTATGGCACATTGTAGGTTCCTGTAAGGCACCAAACAGCGGGAGCATAAGTTAAAAAGAAGCATCCCAAGGAAAATAAATGTGGATGCTTCAATCTAGAACCTAAAAAGTAAAATAATTTTTTTTTCAGAACTTGTGACTGATTTCGCATTGGGCAGGGAGACATTATTATGGCTTAACGAATGAGCAACAAGTGTTCGTGCGTGTTTGTAACGCATGCAACGGAAACGGTGCCACTGCAACGACGGCGGCCCCATTGTCGACATATACCGTGTTAGAGCCGCGATCTGCGATGCGTTTACGAAGTAGCGAAAGTGTTAAACCAATTGAAATTGGTTGCAGACTGGAAGCGCAGTATCGCGATTTGTGTGTGTCGGTGCAGTAAGTCTAAGAAATCACTGGGAAGATTAAAATCAGTGTAACTTCTGTGCGAGACGCTCAGATAGTGGGTCGGGTACGCCGCGTGGAGAGAAGGACGAAAACACCATGTCGAACCGCCAGCAAGAACTGCCACGAATAAACTCCATAGGCGCAAGAATAGAATCAATTTTGTATTGCCATTGGAGGAACTTGTAGCATGGAGTAAAAGTGAGGTATGTTTTGCAGCACAATAAACCGTAACCAATTAAAAAAAAGGATTAAAAGAAACAGGAAGCACCTTAGGTAGGCGCATATTTTCGGAACAGAGAGGAGGGTGTGCGGATGTTTTCCAAAAAAAAAAAAAGAAGCTGCAACTTTTTAAGTATCAGTATTTTCCATGAGGTTTTGGTGCTGAACAACCTGACCATGAGACTCATTTGAGCTCCATGCATCCAAATGTTTAAAACAATAAATATATTTTGAACTTCGTTCGCATTGAAAACCGATAATTACATAGCGTGATTTATGGGCCAGAAAAGTCAGCAAACCGTGCAAAGTATACAAGTCATACCATGAACGTCATAGAGGCAAGATAAAAAAGAAGGATAGAGAAAAGTTACCCAAGCGTGCTGATATCGAAACATATCTTCTGTCCCAGCTACATTCAGGTACTTCCGTTGACAGGACGCTTTAACACTGGTATACTTGTTTCGGCATAGTGGTGAAAAAAAAATTGAGAAAAAAAAGAAACGACGGAGTAGGGAGCGCGATAGCGATAGAAAATAGGAGTAGGCAGGTGCGAAAGACATTATTCTGGCTAGATGGAAGCTGTCAGAATGCATTTCATTTTCTTTGAAAAAGACCATCGAATTCGCCTCAAGAGTAGTGTGTCGCGTTTTTCTTCGCTTCGAGTTTGTACGTCTGTAGACCCATCTTCGTCTCACAGTATGTACGCCGCTTGCTTTTTCTCATTTACGTCCCCACCACTGCATTCCAGCTACTTCGCACAAGTGGCCCTCACTTACACGAACACTAGTGTTCCCGACCATCTCTTGCCACCTTCCCCCGTCCACGTTTTTCAGGAAAGCCCCCGTACTAGCATCTGCCAAATGAAACAGACGGCACGCAATATACGCTCACGGAGCGAATACCATGGGGGACGCCACAAGATCACCCCTGCAAAGAGATGCCGAAGGCTCGGCTAATGGACGTACGCACAAACACAGTTTTAAAATGCACCGGCCCTTGTGTCAGAGCTATGCCACACGTAAGCACGCCGGTTAGCCTCACCGAAGCTGGGAACTCATTTCCAACGAGCATACCCCAGGAGCGCTCGTAAACTTTTGCCGTTCCTGGTTGCGCTTGCAAGAGGTGCCATGGACTCGAGATTATGTTGTAAACTCCTCGTCCTCCTCGGTCGTACGCCGATGATGCCACCAGAATACTTATGCGCCTATGCATTTCTTGTTTTGTCTTTTGGCGTTTCTGTGCGTGTTTGTTTCTACCTGACTGGCGTTAGAGGGCGCTGCTTCCTCCATAGCACCTCGCCGCAGCAGCTGCTCCCGATTTTGTTACCTGTTTATGAAAGACCAGTTTACTGCCCGCTACCTCGCAACGGTCTCCCTAACCCAGCCACTTATGCCATCGGCTCGCGGAAAACGAGGGGTGAGGAAGGAAGCAGCTGCACCGTTACTTCGCAAATTATTCCGAAAGATGTCTTTATCGCGAGGATGCCTGACGCCGCTCCCTCGGTGCCCCTAAGCACCTCGTCTTTTCTCGCTCTGCATTCCCCGAGCCAGCCCCGAGCAGGGCCCTCGCTGTTTCGGCATTTCGAAAACTCCCGGCACCTCCCGGGCTTTAACGCTAGACCAGGCATTTGTAGGTAGGAGTGGGGATGAAGGCAAACGTAAATGAAAAGAAGAAATAGGGGGAGCGCACAGACATTCCTGACCAAGCCTCCCGCTGAAGTCGTAAACTTCGCCCGCTTTCTATGGCTCGCGGGTTGGTATATATATATATATATATATATATATATATATATATATATATATATATATATATATATATATATATATATATATATATATATATATATATATATATATATGAGTACCTTGCTTTAAGTTGTTGCGGAATATGCTACAACACGGCAGACGACTGCTTGGAGGAAGTGAGCGAGTGAAATTTTGCAATAACTTTGTTTCGCAGCAACCAGAGAGCCCGCTAACACGTGTGTACCAATCCGACAAAACCGGGCTCTTCGTCACAACGACTTTTCTGCTGCACCACGTCGCTGGCGCATCTGCGCACCAGGAGAGGCGAGGTGCCTCTTCATCGCGTTTCATTCGTTTGCATTCTGAGTTGATCAAGCAAAAAATGCACGAATGACGGGCCGGACAGGACAGCTATACGTTACGGTGAACAGGTACAACGAGCTCTGCAGGTTAGCACAGTGACATTTATGGGCGGTTTATAGCAGGCTTCGATATTGCGGCAGTTTCATTAGCATCATATATTGCATGGCGCTAACTATTTATGCCCATATTTTATTATAATGTTTCTGCAGATGGTCTGTATACCAATATAGCTGGCGGCCTTCTCTACGCATATGAATCGATGAACAGTTTTTGGACGTCAGGGTTCATGGCTAGCCATGGACGCAGCCTTTTCTCGTCTCTACCACTCTTAGCTGTGGTTTCAAAATAATTTATCTGCCGTGAATAATATCCTGTCCGGTTGATCTTACACACTCAAACTCCCAGAGCTCAGATTATCAGAAGCTGCCTGAGGGCTTTTCGTATTCGTATCAGCTGTCATAATAAGTATTAGGTCGTTCTTGTTTAT
The DNA here is from genome assembly GCF_038994185.2 of Dermacentor albipictus. Taxonomy (NCBI): domain Eukaryota; kingdom Metazoa; phylum Arthropoda; class Arachnida; order Ixodida; family Ixodidae; genus Dermacentor; species Dermacentor albipictus. The sequence goes on from NC_091821.1 coordinate 376,973,088, forward strand.
CGTGGGATGATGCAATAGAGGGCCTGGAAGTTGAGTGGGCGTGGAAGTGCGACAACGATGCCGCCGCCTGAAACACTGCTCCGTTTTATCGTGCCGATTCTACTCATGCTCGCCGAGTGGCTGCGCCATTGCAGCTTCATGTGCGAGCCATTGTCTACCCGGGATGCCATCATCTGTCGCCAAGTGCCATTTGTAGCCCGTCTTGAATTCTGCTCGGAACTCGTGCAGCCTGCGGGGTTCATGGAAGTTGACAAGCCTGTACTCTTCGAACCATACAACGCATACATCGCCCAATAAATCGACAGTGCCCTTAAGCAGCTGCAAGCCCGTGCTTACGCTCTGGAGCCACGGAAGTCCAACAGTAATACGGCCGCCTAGAATAGCGTCTTGCTTTATCGTACAGGTGGGCTCAACCTCTTCTTCATTATGAAAAATCTAGCAATCGTTATTTGGTTGTACTTTCATACCCGCCAATGCTATTTTATTCGCGTGTGGGTGGGTTAATAGGACGAAACTATATTCTTCCAATCCGGTGACATCGTATCAAACCCTGGCTCCCCTGAAGAGGAACAACGCAAAGAGCATGGAAACAGCTTTTTTCTATTATAAGAGCCCGCACAACAAGGTTGACTATAAGCGTAATAAAATTATGGTTTCGCTCAACGAGGTCAAGGAAGCCTAAAATTACCGCGAGGAAGATATTTCTAATATTCCTACCAGGCTTACAGTAGTTAAAGACACTTTGCTCTCGTCCGGTGAAATTTCAACAGAATATGTGACTCCTCAAATAGTACCTATGACCAAACGCCTTGATGAACTAGAGGATCGTTCTTCAGAAACAGTTTGATTTTCCACGGTATTAAGGATAATGTCTCTGAAACGTGGGCCCAATGCGGCGCAAAAGTTTGCACTGTGGTCGATTCCGTGCTGAAACTGTCTTAGCCTCCAGCGACGAGTGCATATCCAGCGCACACAGAGTGGGCACTTATGCACCTCGTAAATGCCGGCCTGTCACAGTCAAATTCTTATTTCACAAGTTACGGGAGATTATTTCGCCGTCAAAAAGAAGATTCAAGTCACGTGGTGTGTCTGTTAACGAGAATTTCCGTATAGCGACAAGGAGCCTAAGGAATAGCTTATACATTATCGCAAGGATAGTGGTGAGAAGTTCACTATCCATTGTAACGAATTTTGCATTCGCAAGGAGTGTTTAGTGCAATTCACCTGCCACTGGCGGCCTTTGTGAAGTAAGACCCAATAATTACTCCAGCCCGTAAAATGGACCACCTGCAGAAGCATCAATTTCGCCTGCCAGATCTTCGTCCTGACAAATAGTGTGAAATCTAGCCCTTCTCAGAAGCCAATCCATCTTGTTTTCCAACGCTCGGTAAATTACCAATGAGCGCGACACCTAATCATATATGCTAGAGGCATGCTAGCCGGACGTTATAGTTGTAACTAAAATTTGGCTTTCTTCACGCATTGGAAGTAATGAACTTTTTGATTGTGAGAAAAAGTACGCAGTTTATCGCCGTGACCGTACTGTCATCTTTGGAGGTGGTGTCTTTATCGTCGTAACTGAAACGGTTGCGTCAAACATCGTTTTTGTCCATTCTTGGCACGAACATTTATGCGTTCGTATGCAGCTCAATTGTGAAACTACACTGCTTTCTGCATGCAACCGGCCATGGCACCTAACGAGACGTCTAAATTTTCCAATCGGGCGCGTTATGCACTTCATACATTAGTTCAACAATACCTGCGATCTGTTCTATATCTTCTAGGTGATAATAATTATCCCAAAATTCACGTACCGATACCGCAGCCGTAAGCACAGCCGGAAACACAATCGCCATCTTCTCTGCCCTTGCTCGAGCAGTCAGGTACATTGATTAGCACGGCGATTGCTCTTGCAGATAATGTTCAACATGATTATTCCCTGATTCCCGTAACAACATTTTTGTAGATCTGAGTTTCGCCTGGGGCTCCCGAAAATTTTCTGTGAGAATTTGCAACAATACTCGCCTCACTACTGCCGCGCACTTGAACCATCGCACTCATGCAAATGTTGCAATAAAACTGCAACGAGGTCTCTCGGAAACTTTCATAAAAGGGGGGGGGGGGGGGCGCTCACCTTTGTATACTGCGGTTCTGACATTAAAGTGCCTTGTAGCTCCCGTACAATGAGGTTTCGACAGACGGGCACCGTCCATTGAGAAGCTCATCACGTAAGACATATCTCTAACAGAAATTTCAGTCACGCGGGAAAGGAGCCGGTGACAAGCGTGGTAGCGCTGCAGATTGCTCTGCCTAAGGCGCATAAGCTCCGAGGGCGGAGGCAACAACCCTCATCCCCTAAGTGGTAGCGGGACGACAAGCCGTTATACGGACAGCGTCCAACGAGATCAGTGGCCGGCGTCGTCGGGCTGCGGTGGTGGCCGTGATTTTAAGCACCGGCGTTCTCCCTCTCGTCATCCAGCTCGCGTCGTTCCCGCTGATGTTGCTGCCGCCGCTGCGGACGGAGCAGCGGCGCGGGAAAGGGGACATGGGCTATCCCGCAGCGAATCTCGTAATCTCGTTATGTCCGCTGCGGTCTTCCGACACTCGTCCTTCCCACGAACGCGCCGTGCTTGAAGGGCTTGAAGCGCTTCCTCTCGGCGCGGCTCTCGCGGTGCAACGCCGCAGAAGCAGCAGATGCCGCTCTGCGGGCTGCCGTTGCGCTCGCCTGTCGTTAGGAGACAAGCATCCTCTCTCTCTCTCTCTCTGCAACCTCCTCCTGCCATTTTTCCCGACTCGCGGTGAAACTCAATTTCATGCAGCCTTCAGCAGCAGCCTCGTTTCTCTCGGCGAACGAGCAGCGCCTCTTCAAAAATGAGCCGCTGTGCTTCCCAGGCAGGTTGCGTTGGTGCAGGCTGGATGTAGGATCCCTAGTGCCGCCGAGGCAAGGGACCCATTTGCTTCAATGCCCCCTAGTTCTGCGGCCTGGCTGGCAAAGGTATACAAATGCACAGCGCCTAAAAGATGCGCATGGCTAAGCCCCAGTAGACGGGCACAATTTCTTTGTGAGCCTTGCGTGTTTGAACACGGCTTTGCACTAATGCTGCGCATTGAGCTACGTGCTAGAGTTGGCAGGAGGCAAGCAGCCGTCCGGCCTTGTGTTTCACTTAGTTTCTAATTGCCGCTAGACAAAGCTCAGCTCTAAACCTGCCACTGTGCCTGAGAGACGCGTTTACCGTAGAGATAGCATGTGAGCCAGTTAGATAAGAAGGAGGTTTCTCGCAGTCTTTTAAGTTACCTGCAGGGCACGGATTCGGCCTCCACATGTTGACCTTAGGAGTGACTATGTGTAGTTGTGAGGTCTGTGCCTGATTTATATGATTTATGTATTTTAAGTGTCGCCACGGTGGAGCAATAGCCGGCAGCAACTGCAAGGCTAATCCCACCAGTAGCCTACAACCACTCAACTCAACTCAACGCAACATGTCATATCAATGCGAGCAGATTTATTTGACAACTGCACGCTGCACTTCAATTCAAACAAATTAAATAACACGTAGGAACAAAAGATCAATGTTTAAGAACGCGTTTTGAAAACACCCAGTTGATATGTAGGCATTGTGATGTGGACTATACAGTTGGTGTGCGCAGTGACGTGTGAGAGATTTACTAGCATGGCGTCGCAACGTTGGCGCGTCAATATGCTTGTTTGCCTTGGGCTTTCATGTACAACTAATTCTCTCTTTAGCCAAGAGTCCTACCGTTTTGCATTCGCAATCATTTCGCCATTGTCATTGTTCACGAAACCTGTGACACCTAGTGTATTAATGCGTCAATATAAATCAGTCTCGTATGTACTACCTAGGCCAAGAGTGAAGTACTTCCCGCCTCGATACTGTGAGTGCGTTCGCGAAGACTGTTGGCATTTTTCTTTAGCAACACGTGACTGAGTTCCTTAGTAAAACTATAATCGTGGATCCTCCTCTTCCGCCCATTTCGAGGAGACGCCATTGTAGCATAACATAACGTGACACAAAGAACAGAAGCCACGACAGAAGGCTCTCGTGTTCTTAGTGTCACACAAGAGCATGCTGTCCTGTCTTAGGTTCTTTGTGTCCACCTAATTTCCGGCACAACGGCCTTTCAACGAACTTGCCAAACTTCTTTAGAAACGCATATGCTTCGTCTTTTCAATTTACTATGGCCGAGACTTCTATTCATCGACAGTGTCATCCTTCTTCTCCTCCGTGTTCTACAAGTGCCACCTGTTGGAAGTCCTGAACAGCTACGTTATCAATTAAGACAAGAATGTGACTCGATACTACTCAGCAAAGTGTTTACTCTCGTACAGTATCTGTTGTCTGTTTCGGCGATGTACTGCTGATGTGTAGATGAGACGTCATGGCCTGTTAAGCTTTAATAATTGTTCATGTCGTCATCGGCAACTCGCTTTCATTTGCGCTGAAATTAGTTAACAGGAGCTGAATTCAAAAATTGGGCTCGCGAGTAGGAACGTATACAATGTTTCTTTGACCGATCAGAAAAACCTTGTGTGTAAACCTTATAGACGCCTCGAACAGAATGGGCCATTAAGCAAGGTGTCCCTCTGATCGGCTGCTGATCTACGTGTGTTATTCCTCAATAATGAAAAACTGAAGTAAAAAAGCAATGAGCTCCTGGTACATACAAGCCTGCCTTTTTACAGCTAAGATCTTCGCCTCTTGTTCGGAATTTTTCGTGGCATTCTGACCCCCCCCCCCCCCAATAAAGAAAACGGCAGCTGGAGATAGGGAACAAGTTTCGCCTTAAGAGAATTATGTTCTCTCTTGTATGTGACTTACAATCCGATGCTATCAAGTCTGTAGATTGTTTTTAAGTAGTACTTTACAAATTTTCTGACACATTTTGCTTTTAGAAATTCATTTAGTTCAATAACACACTTGCGCTAGGCGGAGGGTCCCAAATGATGCGGCAGCTGGAAGGCTTTGTGTTTTAGTTTTCGTGTAACATAATTATGTTTTTCTCATATATTCGAATTAGAATCCAATGCTATCATGTCTGCAGGTGGTGCGTAAGTAGCATTACGTATCTTACTTTAAGATTACGATTACTTCGACAACGCACTTGCGCTAAGCGGAGGGCCTGCAAGAATGAGAACGCATGTTGTGCTAATGGTGCCGCCACCTAGCTGTCGTGCCCACTCAGATGGACCTAAAACGGCAGCTGGAAAAGGGCTTTGTTTTTCAGTTTCCACGTGACAGATCTTTGTTTTCACACATATTCGAATAGCAATCCGGAGCCATGATGTCTGCAGCCTGTGTGTAAGTCCTACTTCACGCATTTTCTGCCCGGATTGACTTTTAAACATTATTTAGTTCGATAAGGAATTTGCGCTTCAAGGGCGCCCCATAATTAAGATGTATGTGGCGATTCAGCACACGTGCGTGTGATCGTGACGTACGTCTCATGTGGTAGCGGTGGTGCTTGTGTAAACGTACATCGTCTAACGTCAGTTGGCGTAGTGGTGCTTGTATAAAGACTGCACCAGCATCCTTGTGTATCCACTTGCACAAGGCGGAATACAGGCGTTTTCTTTAGGGAGGGGGGTTGTAAGCTAGTATTTTTGCTAAGCCACCAAGTAACGGCACTTTTTTTTTACGCAAACAGTAGATCGCTTCTTGCATAGTGGAGGAAAGTCGCGACAGAGCCACCTGATTCCTAGTACCGCTTTAAAGCAAGAGTATATCTTATAAATGCAAAATAAACTAGAGTGCCATGGTTCATCATCTGCAATGCTGATGTTAGTTTAAAGACATCAAACAAGAGAACAGTGCAGCACTGAAAAAATAAATAAACAACACGTACAGTATTAATCACATTTGTGTGAGTGGCAGAGCGCGGATAAGCGCCATATGCACGTGGAAGTAGCTGCTGCATTTGAGATTTCTTGGGCACGCGCGAGCATAGTGTGCTCATGTAACGTGGCCATATAATAGCTTATCGCGGCGCTAGCCTGCACTTTTTGCAGTGACAGAGGGCCACCAAACCGGCCTCTTTACCCCTCTTGACAAGTGGTATTCACACTGTGCGCGCCATTACATTACCACAGCGAAACAAATATTTGCACCAGGCAGTGGGAAGGCAAAGGGACAAGGCAGTTGTTCGGTCCCTGTCAGCACTCATTAGAGTTAACGTAGATGTAGATGCCCTTTCAGCTGTTATTAGCCATTGAGAACGAGTTAAACTAGTTTGAGAATGTCTGTAGCGTGACAGCTTGAGTTTTCCCCCCCTTGTCACCGTTACTGCCAAGTTTTCTATGACAATCGTAGTTACGGCCTGTTTCCAGGGTATCCCTTCTCTCTCTTCAATGCTTCTCATTGTCTTCAATGATAAGCATAAGTACCTGGAACACAACTCTGACACTTTTGAATTTGCAACAAGTGCTCGTGATATTTATTTATTATTTATTTTACAATACTGCCGCTCTCAGCCGAGAGCCTAGCAGACGGGCATGAACACTTTCTTTTCCAGACATAAATACATCGCGAGTTACACAAAGAATTAAAAAGCAACAATATTCAACAAAATACAAAGGATAAGGTAGATAAGCTATACAACAGAACACTAAACAAAGCAGAACAAAAATGAACAACAACCGGGGCATATCATAGTCAAAGCAAAAAACGTGAAGTATTGGAAACAAAGAAGTGTATACATTTTTTTTCTAAGCACTGTTAGTTTAGCATAAAGAGAACAGGGAACAAACATGAGAAATCATTAATAATCTCTTGTGATGAGCTCCAGTTGTGAAACGAACAGGGATAAAGAATTTGTCGCTGTTAATGATGAGTTAAGTTAAGTTCATTCCATTCTCTGATTACTCGAGGAAAGAATGAGTACCTGAATGCGTCATTAGAAAAGGAATATTCAGTTAGCGTATGTTCGTGTTGATGCCGTGTTATTCTAGATTGCGAATATGAAATGTACCGGGTGATATCAATTTTATACTGATGGTGCAGCATTTGAAACAGAAATTTTAATCGACCTTGTTTCGCTCTCGTCGATAATGTGTTGAGGCCTGAGGAAGCTAAGAGACGTGAAGGTGAGTCAGTAGAACGATATTTACTATGAATGAACCTTGCGGCTTTTCTTTGTACAGCTTCAAGTTTAGCTATGTTAGTTGCTGTGTAAGGAAACCAGACTGTGTTAGCGTATTCTAAAATAGGTCTCACAAATGTTTTGTAGGCCAGAAGCTTAATGTTCGTTGGAGCGATCTTTAGGCGTCTTTTTAGATAAAATAGCTTTCGTAGTGCAGTAGTTGTAATATTAGTTATGTGTGTTTCCCAATTGAGGTTTGATGTCAGCGTTATTCCTAAATATTTCTGTTGCTCAACCATGGAAAGAGGCGTGCCATTAACGACATAGGTGAAATGAGAGGGTTGCTTTTTTCTTGTTATTGTCATTGCCACTGATTTATTGACGTTAATAGACATTTGCCACTGGGAACACCACTCGGATAGCGTGTTAAGGGAATCAGAAAGATCGAGATGGTCGTTATGGCTGTTAATTTCCTTATATATCACGCAGTCATCCGCGAAGAGTTTGATTTTGCACCCTATATTATCGGTTATATCGTTAATAAAGATTAGAAATAATAGCGGCCCGAGTACCGAGCCTTGTGGTACTCCAGATGTGACAGGAACGACATCAGATGGCATGTGGTCAAACATAACAAATTGTGAGCGGTGTGTTAGAAAAGCTGTTATCCAAGCAGAAACTTCTCCTTTCCCGATGGCATGCTCCACTTTTGCAATTAGTTTAGTGTGACTCACGCAATCAAAAGCTTTAGATAAGTCAAGTAAAATCATGTCAATTTGAGAACGATTATTAATACTAAGAGCGAGGTCATGAACTACCTCTGTTAGTTGAGTGATGGTTGATAAGCCAGATCGAAAACCATGCTGGTGAGGCGATAGGATGTTTTCACGTTCTAGAAATACTGTCATGTGTTTTAGAATGATGTGTTCTAGTATTTTGCATGAAGTGCTGGTGAGAGATATGGGTCTGAAATTGGCAACATTATTTTTGTCTCCTTTCTTGTGGATCGGTATTATTTTAGCCTTTTTCCAGTCATGTGGTAGATTAGAAGTTGCTAGTGATTTACGAAAAATGTGTCCCAGATATCTACTGCACCACTCAGCATATTTTTTTAGGAATTCGTTTGGAATTTCGTCAGGCCCGGTTGATTTCTTAGGGTCAATGTTGAGGAGAAGATTGTGGATGCCGGCATCCGTTATTATTAACCGATCAAGCACTGACGTACAGGATGGTGGAAGAGGGGGGAGTGTGCCATTGTCTTCTGTGAAGACTGATTTGAAGAAATTGTTATATTTGTTTGCCGTTGCACTTTTTTCCTCTTCAGTTAGTTTGGCTGTTGTCTGCTCGGTACTGCGCAGATGTTTCCAGAATCTTTGTGGGTTATCTTTTAGGAAGTTAGCAAGAGTGACACTGTAGTAATATTGTTTGGAATCTTTTAGTTTCTGCTTGAAATGCATAACTGCAGATTTTAACTTCAACGTTGTAGATGGTTTTGGGTTATTCTTGTTAGCCTTACGAAGCCGATTTGCGCGCCGTTTAGCATGGATTATTTCGCGCGTGATCCATGGATTTTTAAGGTGCTGTTTTTTCTTTTGCATTGGAATATAATTAGTTATACAGTGCAGGACGATGGTTTTAAAATGTAGCCACAATGCATCTACATCAGTAGATTCCTGAGATGCTTTTTCCGAAAAGGAATCGAATTCATGCGACAGATAGGTTAGTATGCTTGCGTCATCTGCTTTATGAAAGTTAAAAAAGCTTTTTACTGTTGACTGGGTAGTAATACAATGATCAAGCTGGAATGTACACATAGGTATACTATGATCAGATATTCCTTCAATAATGTCTATTTGTGGTTGACTTGTAGTAAAATGGTTGCTAAAAAATATGAGGTCGAGGATATTTTTCGTTGAGCCTTGAACGCGGGTAGGACGAGTGACAAGTTGATGTAGGTTAAAATTTAGCATTAAGTCTATTAGCACTTCAGAGGCTTCTAACGCATGATGCATTGTGGACCAGTCTATGTCAGCTAGGTTAAAGTCGCTCGCAAGAATAATCCTGGATTGATGGACATGACGCTGCATATATTTTTGAATTGCTGAAAGGCATGCACTGTCAGAGGAAGGGCTCCGATAAACGCAACCGGTTACGATTGACGTCCCGTCGCACAAAAGTTTGCAGAAAACGGCTTCAGCGTTGTCCACCTCGGGAAGAAGGACAAAGCGAAGACAGTTTTTTATCAGTAAGGCCACTCCTCCACCTCGTGAAGGTCGGTCTTTCCGGATGATTGTGTAGTTTGGCGGGGCAATCTCGTGGTCGAATATAGCGGGTGATAGCCATGTTTCCGTGATGGCCACAATATCGGGCTCGTAATCGACTAGAAGGCCTTCCAAGGCTTCTGTTTTATTTAGGACACTGCGGGCGTTTACATTTATCAATGTTAATCTTTTGATTGTGCGGCTTGTGCCGCTTGTGCGGCTCTGCGGGTTATTCGGCGGTTTGTTTCTGCGTCGTTTTTTTGCATCGGTACTTTGTCCTTCTTCTCTTCATCCCAAATATGTTGGTAGCATTCTGTGCTTCCTGGTACAATTGGCTGACATCCGTTTTTTTTTCTTGCTCTTACACACAACATGCTTCTGAAATCGGAGACTGCTTGTTAGCAGCCCGTACTATATGTGTATTTTATGCCTGCGCAGAATGGTGGTGTAATCATTTCAGTAGTTGACAGAAAGGCTGTAATTTTTAAACAATGCCAAATGCGGTGCGGGGCTGATGCGACAAAAAAAAAGTGTTCTTCCTTTCCTTTTTTACGCGACTAAATGCAAATGCTATTTGTCCCGGAAAAGACTTGTTAAATTGACAATGTCACCCACGTTCGACTAAGCTACAATGACGCAGCATTACTGCAGCGTGATCTGCGATATAGTACCCCACTATATTTGTGCCTGTGATGCGAAAACTACCATGTCACCGTCCGAATTAACGATTCAAGGTTTGAATTGAATGACGCCGAATATTTAGTTCTCCCTCGGGCAATACCCTAATTCTCGGTTACTCAAGAATAAATAAATAAATAAATAAATAAATAAATAAATAAATAAATAAATAAATAAATAAATAAGCCAATGGGCATGGCATAATTTAATAGCGCACTTTTCTGTATTTTCTAGTCAGGAATGAAGACAAAGACTGCTGAGGAAGCGTAAGAAAGATTACCGACAAAGCAGTTCAATGTACGCACTGCTCGAATCGGCATCTCCCGTCGACGGATGGCCCACACATGCAGTGATGACATGCGAGCCTGCACTGCATCCCCGCGAGCTTCGGGCGAAGTTTGCATATCCTTGTCATATTTCGGTGCATGGGAATATTGCAGCAATGTGACTGGCACAAAAATCTTCCTTTTACGTGCAATTTTTATAGCTCACGCGCGCTGCTGCGGAGCGCAGATTGAGTATGTTTGGGAGACATGTCAAGAATATTAGAACAAAGCGGAAGCAAGTGCTTCAGTTGCGGCGAAATATTTTGGCTCTTTGCTTCGATTGCACCTAATTTCATTCCTACCTTACTTAGCCTTGACGTGAACTCCTCGAGTGCAGAAAGATGGTAAAATTGTGCTCATTTGAATAGCCTCGCTTGTGTTTGCATTTTTTAAAACTTTGTATGTAATGTGCACCGAATGTAAAAGGACACTGATTTGTTGGGTATGGTAGGTAGATACATTGACCCGTTCGTATCAACTGCTACAAAGGAAACTCATACGGGTTCCTCGAAAGAAAAGCCTCAGAGTTGAAGAAAAATTCGTCCTGGTACTCGAACCTGGGACCACCGGCTTCCCGGGGCAGCCGCTCTACCATCTGAGCTAACCAGGCGGCTAGCAGATGGCAGGGCGAAGTCGAATTTCCTGCTTGCAATTACTTCTCTCCACCTTGCGGGTTTGCGCAGAACTACTACCTCAAACTAGGTAGATACATGAATAGTGAGCATTAAATACGAATGTAGCTTCGAGTGAACACTTTCATTTCAAAATTGTAGCTAACAACTTAAACAGGTAGGGCCGCAGTGTAAATAAGTGAAAGGTGGGAATTCAAATGTCACTTCCTGATATGATGAGTGTTCGCCCAACCACCACTTGTATGTCGACTTACGCTCCAGCAAGCGTTCGTGTTATCGACGTATGAGTCGCACACTATGACGCGTGGTAACTGAAGCGGTAATCAGCTTTTTTTCTAGGCGCACACGAGTGAAAGTGCTTAGGTAGCTGTCGATCGATAATAACGTCTCTGAGTTTAGACTATCAGTGCGCAAACCGCGTCGGGCTGCATTTCTAAAACGGGATCATACTGGCAGCTGTAGCAAACGATCCCTAGGCACAAGAATACAGTCTGCACGAGCGAGGCCATTGCACGCAAAGCACATTCTCTCGCGAGCCTTTCTAGACAGAAAGAAGCAAGTATGAAAAGGCAATGAACTTGGCTAGACATGCCACAACAGCGCTCTTTGCAGACCACGTTCAGAGGCTCCAGACATTTTAACACTTAACCTACTCGACATGGTAGTGGCCGAGGAACTAAGTCACCGGAAGGAATTGAATGCGCGCTGCGTTCGCGTATGCAGCCGCCTGGATACTCTAGTTTGTCATAGCCCTGATGTTCAAAATCGGGAACTTTCATACTTCGTTAGGCAGGAGATATATGTAAAACACAGAAAGCTTTTATGAGACAACCCCTACGTCGGCTTGAACAATATTTCTTGCATTTGCGAGGAAATGATAAACTCTAATGACAGTAGGAAGCAGAGCCTAGATTCAGAAACTAGAAATTTGACAAAAGATTTTCAAAAACGGCACGTTATTCATATTATTAGTTTTGGAGAAATCTATACATTTAACAGGAAAGGGAAACCGAGGAGCAGGCTGGCAAGTGCAACCTGAAGGGGCACCACGCCTGCCTTGTCTTCAGAAAGGCGGTGAAAGCAACACAGTAATGGTTTGAGAACAAGGAAACCATGCAGTTTACAATCCGTGACTCCGTACCAAAAACAGATATCGCAGTTCTGTAAACCGCATCTGTTAGATCATTTAAAGCCGACAAATTTGATATAAAAATCGACAGCTTGCGTCGCTTCGTTATTATCTTCACATAGGATTTAGCAAAAGTCGTGCTCAGTGATTAATCGTATAATTCAGAGCGGCGTGCAATACATCGAAATCGAAAGATGGGTGGCGACGCGTCACCTAGAAGTTCCCGCACCAACACGAAGTGACGCCATTGATTTTGACGCCGTCCGCTAGGGCATAGTTAATTTCTTTATTGGTAAAAATTCACTGCACTGTATTCTAAAGAAAACCAGATGGACTGAACTTTTATTGAACTACAATGGAATAAATTCGAAAAAATACTTTGCTATAATACGTACAAAAATACGTGCCGGCACTCGGGCGTGAAATTCAAAAATGAGATTTGGATCCTCCTTTCCTCTTCTAATATTCCAACTACTACCACAAAAATCAACAAAAGTACAGATTTCAAAGAATACTTCATCAATCGAAACTGATTCAGTGTTTCGATTCAGTATCCTTTTAGCATACCTCCATTGTAGACACCTCTTTCTCCAGAAAGACTTTCTCCAGATGACTGCATTCTTTGGAAGCCAATTAAAAGTGGAAAGGAGCAAATGTATTTGCAGCGTAGCCTAAATTCTCTTTCTGACTGGTGTAAGACCTGATCGATGGAATTAAACGTTAGCACATAAGTATTTCTGCAAATCTCAAATAGAATCAGTCCATTAACATCTGGGTATAAATAAGTTCAATAATAATCTCTTGATGGATAGACAATCCTAAATACTTGAGAGTCAAGATGATCAATCGACTAACACGGGGTAACCTTACTGAAAATGTTTCTTCATCTGCTTCCCGAAAACTATGATTTGTTAGACAGAAACTAAAGAACAAACTTCTTGCATACAATACTTTTATTCGACCCCGTCTAGAGTACACACGCGCAGCCTGGGAACAATACATTAAAAAGGAAGTTTATAACCGAGAAATCGCTCAAAAGAGAGCTGTAAGACTTATAGCCACCATTGGTGACGCATACCTGCGGTGACGTGGCGGTGGCGCTATATTTTATTGACCATGCAGTCCAGCGTGCAGCTGTGTGATGCAGGGCCAGATGATAAGACGGAGGGTGCGCAGAAGTATGCGCGGAGTGTGTCGCCACAGACTCATCTGTTACGCCTATCACAATCTTGTTTCGCCTTCATGACTGATGGTTAGTAACAACATACCAGTTTTGTAACAGCGTGGAGCTACCGTCAGGCTCAAGTTTCTTGTCTTGTTTCACACTCGGCAGTTTAATGTCGATCCTGGTAAAAACATTTCCCGCACTTCTTCCCGGCAGACCAGAAGTAGTCACAATTACGACCTTACACCATACTTCGCACGTACTAACCTTTCCAAAGGCTCGTTTTTTTCAGGGAACCATTAACGAATGGAACGCACTGCCTTCAAATGTTTTTCCAGACCGTGGTCTTCTTGATTTCGAAAAACACGTTTATTATTTCATCTAAGATTCATTGTCGATGAGGCCATACTCTTGTCTATATTTTGACAACTCACGAACTAACTCGTGTGTCCTTTCTCTTTGAGCGCGTAAAATTGATTTTATAAATTTGTCAAATTTTTGTCCCCAACGTATTTTTAATCATGTTATTTAGCCTGTACTTGTCCTCGAGTAGTAATGCTTACTATATTCTGTTGCATAACTTGTTAAATTTCGTTCACGATGTTCGTTTGCTGCCCCTCCTGCTTGGTGGTCTGACTGCAGTATGTACTAAATAAGTAACTAAATAAATTATGGCCAGCAAAGGCGAGAACTGTTTCTCAAGCTTACTGCAAAGGCTCCTTGTAGGCACTCTTCTGGGGCTATTCTCTTACCACGGCGTTCACTGGAAGGAGTTGAGTGCGTTCATTCCGCTCGCCAAGGCATTGTGCGCTGCGCGTAATTCGTTTGCTACGTGTGGTTTAGCCTCAAAATTCTGAGAACGAGTATGCGATTGAACATGCAATTTTTTTGTAAACATTGCGGTCAAGTCTGGCGTTGCGTCCCCCACAACTTCTTTCTATTTCTTTGTCCACCAGTAGATGTTCTATCATTTAAACAATTTTCACCAGACTTTGCGTCATTTTTCTTATTGAAATAAAATGCAGTAGAAGAAAGCCAATGCTTCCAGGCTCTTGTCTGAATCCCCAACTAAGTTATGTACAACATGTTAAGTGTAGTCTTCTCATTGCGATTCTCGAGAATCGTGAAAACCATAGCGGTCACTGGAATTCTGTGCAAACATATATACTGTTTAGTTTAGTGTACTTTCTTCAGCGTTTGTCGTTGAGGCATGTTTGTTCTATGCGTACAAGCGAGTAAAGTCGGCAAGAATGGTCTGTCAAAGTTGGCAAGTTGTTGAAGTTTCATGGTGCTTTTAGTAACACTGGCACTAAATTTGTGTAACCAAAGCCTTACTGTTGAGTACTTCCAGAAAGAAACGGCACAATGAAGATCGTTAATAAGGCGTAAATTATAGTTTCCTTATGTCATCGCATTTATTTGGTTGTTGCAAGACAAATAGAAAAAAGAGAAGCGATATCTCTTTCTCTGTAATTTTAAAGCCAGAACGATAACAGCTACGAAAGAAGGCATTTATTTTTGTAATCTTCTTTCTTTAGAGTAGAACATGTTTATTTCAATTTGAATATATAAACGCAAAAAAAAATTATGAAGGTGTCTATTCCGCGCGATTTTAGTGGTGTCAAGCTCCACATGTTTTTCACAGGTTTTTGTTAAAAAGAAGAACATAATAGAAGTGTGTGATCATTTGTCACTGGTTAAATTACGCTTTGTCACGCTTAAAATTACAGTAGACTTTCGTTCTAAATGACCATTAATTCTTTCTCACACATAGCGAGTTTAATTCATGCAGAAAACAAGAAATATCAGCACTAGTACTTTAATTTACTAGGCAATAGCTTAAAGACCTTTCATAGCTTTTCTGTAGTGATCGTGTATGTCCCCTTTTCTCTTGTGCTCGGTCTTTCTTGTGCTATCGTTTGAAATAATCAGGCTACAGTAACTCGCCGATTTTTCTGTTTTTCCAGCATTCCCTGCCTTTCTATATGTGAGTATAATCTCTGCCTGCGGTGGTGTGATGCCCATTGTGACTAAGGTTCATTCGAAACATGTATCCAACAACGCAAATGACCCGAATGTAGGAGGGGGTGAGACACTGGGGGGGGGGGGGGGTCCCTCAAGACTAAAAAAGAAATGTATGCTTCGCAGCCTTTCGTGTTCACCCACCCCCTTCCACATCCCCTCCGCTTTACAAACACGCCTCTTTATTTTCTCTCCTTTTTCTCTCTCTCTCTCTTTCTTTTGATCTTTTGCATGGATGATCCAGTTCAGTGTATAAAAATTTGTTCTGCAACAATGTTTTTAATATACTGATCTTAAGAAGAGATATGTCGAACAGCAACAACTCTGCCACTATAAATGCAACAGTTACACAATGTTGCCGCTAATTTGAATGAAATAGATTTCATTGCACCATCAGCTATTACAGCAGTAGCCTTAAAACCCCCCCCCCCCCAAAAAAAAAAACACGATACCACTAAAGATTATGAAAGAAAAAGAAAGGGGTGACGAAGCGAGTTGGCAAGGGCGGAAACTTTGTATCAGCGAATATTCAAGGGTGCATTAGTTATAGGATTTCTCCTTCTTTTTTTGCATTATTGCTAGTGCGCATCTTGTGGCGACTCTCTATATTTTTTTCTTCAATGTTTCCACTGCCACGCCGCATTCTTTGGGGGAGCTTGGTTCAACCACTGCGGCGCATGGTATTTTTCTCCGTTTCCCTCTTTCCTTCCTTCTTATCTATGTTGGTGACCGCTCCTTTTCGAAGAGCAGGGGGGCGTTTATCCCCTTTTGGTGGCAGTGGCCGCTCTGCGTCTGCCTTTTCCTTTTTCGTCTGTGTGACTGCCACCCAATTAGTACCAATAATACTCGCATGACGTGCTTACGCTGTTTCTTATGACTTTCTACCGGCATCCGCGGACGCGTTCCTGAGATATCCCACCACATTATTTTCTCACCTGGTAAGCTGTATAATACATCCACATTTCCAGCAACATTCCAAGGTCACGCAAAATAATGCGCACAAGAGGAGGTGACAACGCGCGTGTGATGTGTTACGGCACAATTAACAATATTCCATACGTGCAGCATAGATCAAATTTACCGCGTCCTTATACAGACGACGGGGATAGCACAAATCAAAATGTAACGCGGAACGGCTACGCGTCGTGAAGCCAACAAAGCGATCTTTCTTGTCCCGTGTGTTATAGATCCAGTGCGCTCGAGGCTCTACGAGAAGGTGGCGCCATCGTGTGGCTATTCCCTACAACACCGAATGCTCTTCACCTATTGGCAACGTTGGAGCGCATATGTATATTCTTCCGTTTATTGACGTTCTGGACATGCGCAAGGGACATTTTCCACAATGTTGAAGATCGTGCACGATTTTTTTTATTGAAATCAAAGTAAATGAAAGAGACGTAGTTACCCCATAATGGTGACGGCTACTCCTTTTCTCATAGCGGAAACAACAATATAGAAAATATGTAGAAAAATGCAAAGAAATCACTTCATACGGTAAGAAATCCACAGCACAGTCCTATACGTCCACGAACTTAACAGTATAAAAGTCATATACAAGTTGCACCACAATGAGTTTGTAAACAAAGACACAAACATGCACAAACGGCCGTGATGTAGACTTCAATGCGCCTATAAACAGATGAGGAATTACACAGCGTTAAAATAATTCACGCAAAAAAATAATGTATAACACGTAATATACAAGCACTAATAATTACAAATAATAGAAGAACGTTATAGTAACATCGTGTGATTATTCAGTGCATTACCTAGTATTTGTTAAGGAAGCCTGTTTCTTCATAAAAATGTTCAAGTGCGTTCAATGCTTTTCGCTGTGCTATTTTAGATGGCCAAGAGCCCAGCAATTTTGTGAGTGAGAAAGGCTGGTGAGGATCAATAGAATGTAGCTCTTGTTCTAGCTGCCGTCTTTGCATCTCGTATATGGGGCATTCGAGGAGTAGATAGCGAACATCTTCCTCGTCGTGGCCACAGGAGCAAATCGGAGAAAGAGCCCGTTTGATGCGACATGTGAAACGTTTGGTGTATGCTGTCCCAAGGCGCAGTCGATGAATTAGTGTCTCGGTACTTTTAGAAAGTTGTACATTCAGCTGGTATGTTGAGTTGAGGGTCTACTTCGTAAAGGATTGATTCTTTGTTGTTTTTATTAAACCATGTTGCCATACACAAGTCTTTCTTTAGTATCCTCAATATCCGTTTTGTGTCCATTGACGATAAAGGGATGAGTTGAATTTCTGCATCCTTATGGGCCGATTTTGCGAATGAGTCGGTTAGTTCGTTGCCTGCTATACGAGCATGGCCCGGGACCCACTGTAATATCATTCCATGTTTCCTTTCATTAGCCCGAGTTAAATGTTCAGTACTGCGTATGTTATTCGTGCGTGTGGTTGGCAATTATCAATATATTCAACACATGCTAAAGCTGATAAGGAGTCCGTGCAAATTACCCACTTTGTTCGTGTCTCATATCTTTTGATAAAATGAGTTGCTTGGAGAATCGGCCCTAATTCCACTATTGTTGGTGACGACGTGTGTCCTAGTCGACAAGCGTATTCTGCCTCTAAGAATGGCATAACATAAGTTGCAGTCGCGCTTTCTTTGATCACAGAACCGTCCGTGTAGATGTGAATAGATTCCTGGTACTTGTCAAATAGGTTTTGTAACGCTAATTGTTTTGCTGCTAATGAGGAAACGTCACTTTTATTTTTAAACCCTTCGATTGACGTTTCTATTTTCGGCGCTTGCAGAAGCCATAGTGGGCAGCAGTGGTCGGAGTGCCAGAAAAGCGATCGTGGGAGTCGAGATTTATCCTCTTGAAACAAGGCGTGTATCTGGGCACCCGGACGGTTCTCCATCACAGAGAGAAGGGGGTGTGCAGAATGCTGAGTAGAAATTCTGAAGAGATGTATGTTTCCAGGCTGCGAATCACCGTGAAATGCGGTTCCCGCGCTTCTGCAATAGTGAGGTGACTGGACGTAGCTTGCGGGACTCCTAGGCACGCTCATAAACTCCGAGCCTGCAACGTCTCTAGCCGATGGAGGGACGTCGCAGATAATTTGTGCAATATAGGGATGGAGTTAGCAATTCTCTGGCGAACAAGTGCTGAGTGGACGTGAAGCAGGGATGCAGTTGTTTCACCCCACTTCGTCCCTGTTATTCTGCGGAGAACATTTATAACACAACGAATTTGGTGCTCCAGGGCAGTCAAATGATGAGTCAATCGAAGCTGGTGGTTTAAAATCCTAGCCGAGAAAACGATGTTTCCGAACTAGCTCGACCTCATGGCCGCCTGTTGAAAGACCAAAATTTCTAACCGTTTTTCCGGTGAAAGACCGAACCGCCAATTTGGCATGAGATATCTTCATGCCTCGGTCTCTAAAATAATCACCTATTGCATCGTGCATTATATTTAGAGCAGTAGTACAAACATGGAGAAGGGGCCATGGCTGGCACATTTCCAGGGATAATTTTGGCAAAATTTCAACGCGGTCATATTGCCCTGTCTTTGCGGTCGTCATGGAACCTACGGTTTGCTGCGTGAAAGCGTGCTTTACCACACTATGATTGACTGCAAGACAAGGTCACTCCTAACGGGGAAAACTTACTTGTTGCGAGTGATACTGGCCGTGGCGTTTTCGAAATGTGAAAAGCAGACACCGACCGCAGCCACACTCGACGCCGCTCTACCCTTCCCCCTCTCGCCGCCCCTTGAGGACGAACCGTTACATGTCATCAACCAAAGAGCTCTTGCGAGCAAGGCGCTAACTAGTCAGAATGTCGCATCTCGTTGATTGGTCGCATTAATATTGCCTCATAGCAAGCTAGCTCGCTCACTCGATCCGTGCCGGTCGGTCGGTTCTGGGATCGTCGTCTCTCCAGAGATGCTTGCGTAAATGTGGCACCTTTCTTTCGCCAGTGCGTCCATCGCTCCCAGACCATAACGTCCCGAATATGCATTACCGTAATTGCGTGCTCGTGGTCAGCAGCTCGCTGTATTTCTTTTCTCCCCGTTCTCCTTTCTTCATATCATAAGGCCAATGACATGGGCTTTTGTTAACCTAAGGTACGGACGCGTCTCATTATTTTCATTCGTTTGTTTGTTTTGTACTGCTCATATTGACCGGGCGATCTCATTGCAGCCTCTTATTGCTAACGTCTCACCGATATTCTGTGACCTATCAGATACAGCTTGTCAATGCCGAAATCTTCAAGTTCAACTTTAATGGTAAAGTCAGCACGAGAGGAACGTACTCGAGCCGTACTTGTCGCTGTACAAGTTGGTACGTCTTCAGGGCAGCCTAAAGGGCACAAGCTCACGCACATGCAATGTATAGTGAAGAAAACTAGGAGACAGAACAACGCAGCACCCCTACCAGTTGAACTTTCATTTCGTAGGGTGGACCTTGTTACAGCATAACAGTGGCGCAGGTGTTATATTCGTGATGGCGCTATACGTTTACAATCGTGAGACGTGGGGGGGAGGTCACAAGTGAGCAACAACAACGAAAAATTCCTCTGTCAAACCAGTTGACGAGGCACTGTCGAACTTCAGTCGAGGCTGGTTGCTGCAGTATGCACAGACGAAGCACAAACACCAGCGTCATCGTGTCGTGATCCTAGAAGATGCCATTGTACCCCTTGAAGTCACATGCCCTATGGATAATGGACAGAAATGTATAGTTGAGCCCCGTGTTCCTCACCATGCGCTTCTTGCCTTTAGTAAAAGAGTGTCTACAAGAGCCAGTCATGAGCAAAAAAGAGCCGTGCCTGCTTGAAGGAGTGGACAGTTTCACACGGGCAGCTACCAAAGAACCTGAGGGGTACGAAGGAGGAATAATCAATGTTGTTATTATTTTGAATAAAACGAACTGATGCAGTTGCAAGGAGCCAAAGCAGGCGGCTTTGCGGTGCTGCTCGAACGTTCATATTGTGATAAAGTCTTGCATGCTATTAAAAAAAAATTATCCGGTATACTTCATTGTTGTAAGAGTAATGAGCACATTTGTCAGCCTGTGTAAGGACCTGAATATAAACAAGCTTGTCAAGGAAGTAGCAAAGTGCAAGGGAACTGTTTAAAAGCTTTTTGTCAGCAAGAACTTACAAAACGGTGGTACTGTTCAAGATCATTGTAAGCGAAAAGGGGACGCGGCAAAGAAATGTGAGCCAGTTTTTGCTACAGTGTTTAAAAAGGCTTGTTTTACAGGACCTTTCCTATGCCCAAAATTTTGATGCAGTTGAATTGCTACAAAATTGTGATAACGCGTAATATACATTTCCAGTGTACATTGAAGATTTATTCTTCTCAATATCTCATGATAAACTGTCTGCATCTGCGAAGGCTTGCATTGAAGAAAAATGGTGATATTCCCTCCCAGGACTCGATTGGGTTGTCAGATGACCAATTCAGTGTGATTCTAGATGCCTGTATTTAACTTCAACTTCAATGCAATATCCAAAGAAGTTTTACCTGCAGCACAATAGTATCTGCATTGGCTCGTGCGTGGCACCGATTTTAAGCAATATACTTTTGGCTGAACTAGATCAAGTTTTGTGGAAGAGTTTTAACAATGTCTACTTTTTAAAGGTTTTTATATTGTACGATCTTGCAATAGCGTTTAAAGAAAACGATTCCACGGAACAGGTTATTGTTGACGACGTTTAAGCTGCTTTTCGTGAGCACGGCCGGGGTGTGCGAGTTACACAGTTTTGAGATGTAAACACCGAGTTTCTGGAGGGACGCAAGTGTTGTATGCATATAGTCCTCCCGCAAAGAAAGACCTGCTGCCTTACCGTTCACTGCATTCGAAAAAACTACCGCTTTCTTTCTTTAATAATCAGTTGAGCGGACTGTTGCCGGCGGCCTTCCCTCATAACGTCCTCTCGAAAAATCTGGAAAACCTTCTACAAAAAGTAAGAAGTGGAGCAACGAATGATACACCTCAGTCTACAAAACTGAGGCCTGAAATCGGAACTTATTTGCACACGGTAAGTCACAACTTAAAGAAACATGCGGACATACATGCTGCTCTCGTTTTTTTTTTTTCTGCTGCCGAAGTTGCGTTCCCGTATTCGAAGCATAAGCAAGAATCAGAGGAGGATATGACAAGTAACACCACATGCTTTTCAGGAAATGTTCCACAGGAGCGGTGTATGAGATTTGCCATTCTCTTGCGGCAAGGTCTACTTAAGCCAAACCGGTCGCCGCGTCATTGATTCTACGAGGGAGCACGCAGCAAAACTTAAGAAACCTGGTTGGTGTATCGTTGGCCACGCATGTAAACAACTGTGGTTGCGAGGCACACTTTGAGAAGGTTAGGATTCTCGGCAAAACTAAAGATGCTGTGGTAAAAGAGGCCTGGGAAGCGTATCATACGAAGAAAATGAGAGGGAGGTATGTCAGCGACGTGTCTCTCTCGTTACTAACGTCGCGTCGAACTTGCGTTGTTGGATGTCACACTACGAAAAGTTTATTGTCTTTTTTTATCTTGTTCATTTGTAACCCCCCTTCCCGAATGCAACCCCTGCACAAGTCCTTTGCGATAAAAATATCTGTTCTATGAAATAAAATTTCAACTGGTAGCGGCCCTCTGTCTGTCGATGTCCTGTTATTCTTCGCTATACAGTGCATGCTCATGGGATTGCGCCCTTCAGGCTGTCAGTGAAATTAGTGGAACTAATACGGAGTAAATTATATTTAAAAAATGGTTGCTAAGTTTCATGCACATACTTAGCACAAACTGATCAAAGAAACTTGAAAGTCTATACGTCAGTACGAAGCTAAGGATTTATTCATTTCTCTATGTTTTAGCGACAAAAATGTTAAGTGGTTTCTGTACATCGCACTCAGCTCCAGCGGCTGTTTTTATTGCTGTACTGGGCATCACGTATGCTGCAGCTACCTTTCTTTCTATTTCCACTTAGCGACTTCCTTTGCAATTATTGATTTTTTAAAAATTAACGCATGCATTCATGTTTGCTTAGCGAATATAATCATTCGGCCGCCAGCATTTGCGTGAAAAGAATTAGCAGTAATATCTTTATCCGGTGCTAAAATTACGCCCGTCACACTTTCATAGTAATTATCTGTGGAGCCGAAATTAACGACATGGGGTTCTTTTATGCACGTTTCATGAATTTTTTTTTATCATATAGGTACTATCCCCTTTTCATGATATAGGTGCTAACCCATGTGTAAAGCGCAGAAAGCTTTAGAGCTACTGCTTTTATTTTTCAATCACAGCAGTATCGCCGCGCCAGTAAATGGAGCCCTGGATTGACCTCTAAGAACCCTCGTTTCCTGAAGTGTCCCATACAAGGGTAAGGCCACTCCACCACCAAGTGAACAACATGGCGTAAACTGCTGCACGCCAGACGCTGCAGCAAGGGAGAATTTCATGCGCAACATCAGAGATCACTAATTACCAAATTTTGCGAGTCCTGTTGTTCTTGCTGCCTTTGTAACCGTTATCTCGGAGTCCTAGAGGCTAAGCGTGTGTGCAGGAGATCGTACACGTGTGTGCGCTCAGAATTAAAAAGAGTGCTTCTAATTAATCTGGCAGACAAAGATATCAGGTACAGCTTGAGTATTTCTGGCCAGGGGCCTTATAGCGTAAGACTATTCCAACATGTTTTTATTCCAATCTCCTGACGTCAAATTTGCATAACCACCGACGCAAGAGTCGGGCGGTGAGCCGCAGGGTTTTCTGAAGAGACCAATCAAACACTCTCCTCATTTATAGGATGTCACTATTGTTCGATTTAAAATCGAATAACATTGCCTACACTGAGCCGCTTATCTTAGCTAATTGGCTGAGAAGAGGGAAGGAACATGCTCAGGTGGAGAGGGATTTAATGGGGCCGAGCCAGCGCATTGAAAATAGATAACCAGATGAAAAGAGTGGTGCAGGTGCCTGCGATTGGTCCGCTTTTCGTTACTTAGCTTGCGGTGGCTGGTCCAAAATCGTGGCGGCATGCAACGGAAGGTTCAGAATGCTGCTAAAATGGTTCCCCAGCAAGAAAGAGCTGGCAGAGCGAGGTCGTAAACGTGCCAAAAGTGCCCAAAAATGTCACACGGCCGCGCGAAAAGTATTATCGTAAGCAAATAAAACTATACTCTCCGGCAGGTGCGACTATATATATATATATATATATATATCGCCATTGGTGCATCTTGTCGGTTGAGCACAGCAATAAACCCTAGAGCTTGAGGCTTTCTTCAATTTCTGCCTATCACCCAGGTGCGTCTGTTTTAAATAAGAAAAGGTGTTAGAACAACACGTTCTTCTAGCCGACATTCTAGTTTTAGTGAAGTTTCCGAAGTAAGTATTGTATACCTGGTTAAATTAAGTATCGTCCACCCTGAGACGTTCGTGTGTTAGTTTCTGAAGCCCCGAGAGGCGGCCAATAACTGCCGTGGAAAGGTGCTGATCGGCAGAACGCAAATCTGCTATAAAATGATCATTTCACAAGAGTTCTTTAGGTGTAAAAGTTTCCATAAAAAGGCAATTTTCGCCATTTGGTAATTGCGCATTGCGATGCATCGCGATAGTAATGTCCACTTGTTCATTTAATGCAACTAAAGCGGCAGGACTGTAACAGTTTCTCAGCAAAAGGTTTTCATAAACACGCGTAAAAAGTAAATGTAAACCAGCTGGTAAACATCGACATCTCAAAATTTGTATGCAACGTTCACTTAGGTGGGGTCTGCAGCATCTCCACTAGTCTGCACCACCCGTGTGGAAAGTACCGACTCCCCAGCCGACACTCGTACACGCAAAAGAAAAAAAAAACAATAACAAGAACGCAAAGTGCTATCAGTATCACTGCAACTGCAACTGTATCAGAGGGTGCAGCGGTGGCGTAGAGGTAGAACACCCGCGTCGCGTGCAAGAGGTCCGTGGTTCGAATCCCGGTGCCGTCAATTTTCCACCGGATTAAAAAAAAATCCGCGTGTTGATAAAATTGCATAAGCAGGCCTGGAGTGTGGCCTGATCCCGGTGACCAGAACCGGTAACGCACTCCCTCACCAGAGAAGGATTGGCCACCCTGGTGCAGTACTTGGCCACAACCTCCTATATGAACAACACAATCAAACCCCGGCCCTCAGTCCCCAGCAGCTGCGAAGCAACTGACCACGGCGGCGGTCAGACCTGCGACGCAGCAGAGGGTGCTAAGAATCACTGGCTCCGGACAGGCCGCCATTGGAATATGAACCTGGCAACGTTTAACGCTAGAACGTTATCTAGTGAGGCAAGTCTAGCAGTGCTATTGGAGGAATTAGGGGGCAGTAAATGGGATATAATAGGGCTCAGTGAAGCTAGGAGGCCAAAAGAAGCATATACAGTGCTAAAAAGCGGGCACGTCCTGTGCTACCGGGGCTTAGCGGAGAGAAGAGAACTAGGCGTCGGGTTCC
This sequence comes from Dermacentor albipictus, assembly GCF_038994185.2. Taxonomy (NCBI): domain Eukaryota; kingdom Metazoa; phylum Arthropoda; class Arachnida; order Ixodida; family Ixodidae; genus Dermacentor; species Dermacentor albipictus. The sequence continues at coordinate 376,997,826 of NC_091821.1, forward strand.
TGATTAATAAGAATATAGCTGGTAACATACAGGAATTCTATAGCATTAACGAGAGGGTGGCAGGTCTTGTTGTGAAACTTAATAAGAGATACAAAATGAAGATAGTACAGGTCTACGCCCCTACATCCAGCCATGATGACCAGGAAGTCGAAAGCTTCTATGAAGACGTGGAATCGGCGATAGGTAGAGTAAAAACTAAATACACCATACTAATAGGTGACTTTAATGCCAAGGTAGGCAAGAAGCAGGCTGGAGACAAGGCAGTAGGGGAATACGGTATAGGCACTACGAATATCAGGGGAGAGTTATTAGTAGAGTTTGCAGAACAGAATAATATGAGGATAATGAATACTTTCTTCCGCAAGCGGGATAGCCGAAAGTGGACGTGGAGGAGCCCGAACGGCGAGACTAGAAATGAAATAGACTTCATACTCTGCGCTACCCCTGGCATCATACAAGATGTGGACGTGCTCGGCAAGGTGCGCTGCAGTGACCACAGGATGGTGAGAACTCGAATTAGCCTAGACCTGAGAAGGGAACGGCAGAAACTGGTACATAAGAAGCCGATCAATGAGTTAGCGGTAAGAGGGAAAATTGAGGAATTCCAGATCAAGCTACAGAACAGGTATTCGGCTTTAACTCAGGAAGAGGACCTTAGCGTTGAAGCAATGAACGACAATCTTGTGGGCATCATTAAGGAGTGTGCAATGGAAGTCGGTGGTAACTATGTTAGGCAGGATACCAGTAAACTATCGTAGGAAACGAAAGATCTGATCAAGAAACGCCAATGTATGAAAGCCTCTAACCCTACAGCTAGAATAGAACTGGCAGAACTTTCGAAGTTAATCAACAAACGTAAGACAGCTGACATAAGGAAGTATAATATGGATAGAATCGAACATGCTCTCAGGAACGGAGGAAACCTAAAAACAGTGAAGAAGAAACTAGGAATTGGCAAGAATCAGATGTATGCGTTAAGAGACAAAGCCGGCAATATCATTACTAATATGGATGAGATAGTTCAAGTGGCTGAGGAGTTCTATAGAGATTTATACAGTACCAGTGGCACCCACGACGATAATGGAAGAGAAAATAGTCTAGAGGAATTCGAAATCCCACAGGTAACGCCGGAAGAAGTAAAGAAAGCCTTGGGAGATATGCAAAGGGGGAAGGCAGCTGGGGAGGATCAGGTAACAACAGATTTGTTGAAGGATGGTGGGCAGATTGTTCTAGAGAAACTGGCCACCCTGTATACGCAATGCCTCATGACGTCGAGTGTACCGGAATTTTGGAAAAACGCTAACATAATCCTAATCCATAAGAAAGGGGACGCCAAAGACTTGAAAAATTATAGACCGATCAGCTTACTGTCCGTTGCCTACAAACTATTTACTAAGGTAATCGCAAATAGAATCAGGAACACCTTAGACTTCTGTCAAGCAAAGGACCAGGCAGGATTCCGTAAAGGTTACTCAACAATAGATCATATTCACACTATCAATCAGGTGATAGAGAAATGTGCGGAATATAACCAACCCCTCTATATAGCTTTCATTGATTACGAGAAAGCGTTTGATTCAGTCGAAACCTCGGCAGTCATGGAGGCATTACGGAATCAGGGTGTAGATGAGCCATATGTAAAAATACTGAAAGATACCTATAGCGGCTCCACAGCCAACATAATCCTACATAAGGAAAGCAACAAAATCCCAATAAAGAAAGGCGTCAGGCAGGGAGATACGATCTCTCCAATCCTATTCACAGCGTGTTTACAGGAGGTATTCAGAGACCTGGATTGGGAAGAAATGGGGATAAAAGTTAATGGAGAATACCTTAGTAACTTGCGATTCGCTGATGATATTGCCTTGCTTAGTAACTCAGGGGACCAATTGCAATGCATGCTCAATGACCTGGGGAGGCAAAGCAGAAGAGTGGGTCTAAAAATTAATCTGCAGAAAACTAAAGTAATGTTTAACAGTCTCGGAAGAGAACAGCAATTTACAATAGGTAGCGAGGCACTGGAAGTGGTAAGGGAATACATCTACTTAGGGCAGGTAGTGACGGCGGATCCGGATTACGAGACGGAAATAATCAGAAGAATAAGAATGGGCTGGGGCGCGTTTGGCAGGCATTCTCAGATCATGAACAGCCGGTTGCCATTATCCCTCAAGAGAAAAGTCTATAATAGCTGTGTCTTACCAGTACTCACCTACGGGGCAGAAACCTGGAGGCTTACAAAAAGGGTTCTACTCAAATTGAGGACAACGCAACGAGCTATGGAAAGAAGAATGATAGGTGTAACGTTAAGGGATAAGAAAAGAGCAGATTGGGTGAGGGAACAAACGCGAGTTAATGACATCTTAGTTGAAATCAAGAAAAAGAAATGGGCATGGGCAGGACATGTAATGAGGAGGGAAGATAACCGATGGTCACTAAGGGTTACGGACTGGATTCCAAGGGAAGGGAAGCGTAGCAGGGGGCGGCTGAAAGTTAGGTGGGCGGATGAGATTAAGAAGTTTGCAGGGACAGCATGGCCACAATTAGTACATGACCGGGGTTGTTGGAGAAATATGGGAGATGCCTTTGCCCTGCAGTGGGCGTAACCAGGCTGATGATGATGATGATGCTGCTGATGATGATGATGATGATGAAACTGCTATCAACCGCCAGCACCTTCGCCATGCCAGTGTGTAAACGCAAGCCAGGGCGTGAGGACGGCTCCTATGCAGCCTCTTCATATCCGCGAGAGTCGCGTGCCACGTGAACGGACGGGCACCACTTCTCATAAGAGAAAGACAGCTGTGTGTATACATGAGATCTCACACTTGGCGTCCACCTAGGCGCGTGCTGCAGAGTCTTCCACGTGAGTAAGACGCTAAACGCAGCGGGTCTTCTCGGCCGCGAGCCACACGCAACGAGCGATGTCTCACGGCCAACAAGACGGATGGCCGAACAGCGTCTTGGCGCAAATGCGGCGGACCTCCTCGCCGCCTACTGCCCTCGCCGCAGTCACGGTAGGCTCAGTGCTTTCACGAAGAACGAGGGTGAATGTGTGAATAAAAAGAGAGGGAAGAAGTTGTGCGTGACTCAGGGATTTAGGGAAAGGCGGTGAACTCGAGACGAAGAGGAATAAACGTTACGGTGGGGAGCTTGTTAGCGCAGTTTAAAGTGCCCCCGCTGTGTGGTGGAAAATTCGAATGCTTCCTTTCGAGGAGAGCTGACTCCCTTGAGTTTACACGAAGCATCGGTCACCGCACGACTTTCTTTCTTTCTTCCTTTCTTTCTTTCTTTCTTTCTTTCTTTCTTTCTTTCTTTCTTTCTTTCTTTCTTTCTTTCTTTCTTTCTTTCTTTCTTTCTTTCTTTCTTTCTTTCTTTCTTTCTTTCTTTCTTTCTTTCTTTCTTTCTTTCTTTCTTTCTTTCTTTCTTTCTTTGTGAACAGGAGAGAGCATTGAAATAAATAAAGAAAGAAATAAGCAAATATTCTCTTATACATATTGCCACCTGCAGTAGTGGGGACAGTTCAAAAGAAGAGGCAGGGAGGACAAGAAGGATGAAGTGCGCGTGCTACCCCCGCCCGCTCGATAGCCTGGTCCCACCGACGTTGTTTTTCAGGAGTCAGCTGTCCTTATTAAATGTCTGCAGTGTTCTCTGAAGACACGTGACAAGCTGGTGGAGGTGCTGGATATTTCTCACTCATGCCGCAGACTCCTCCTGGAAGCGGAACCACCAGCCCAGCGCCAAAAGAGACTCCCGTCCATCGGTCCAGCCACAGGATCAGAGGACTGCCTCCAGAAGACAACACAGCGATTCTAACCACCTCAACTGGTATGGATAGCGCGATGATGAACCGGTACACACTTCAGAGCCTACCGGTTCAAAAGACGTCGAAGATTGGACGGCCAATTTTGAGCGTGTGACCGAGTACAACGAATGGGACGACGCCACTAAACTTAGAACTGTCGCATACTGTCGCATGTCCCCGTGCTCCCCGAAGTTCCTGTAACTGCACAGCAAACGTTTTTTCGAACAGCTCCTGGAAGCTATAGCTAAGTGATGATTTCCTATGTCTTGTCAGCGGCTTATATGATACACTAAAATACACAGCGGGATGTAAGTATGTATAATACCACGCGTTCATGATGAAAAAAAGAAATACTGCTCAAAGTACAGGACAATGGCGGACAGAATTGCACTTTGTCCCTGCCAGCCATTTAATAGCCGCTTTTATCGCCATTCTTCAGGCAAGGAGTTGTGCCAGTGATATCAAACTGACACGCTTTAGAAATATAACAGGTATTATGTATATATTTCTTTAGAAAGATGGCTTTTTTTTCTTGGAACTGCCTGTGAAAATCTTGTTAGGCCCCGACTGCCAGTTTGATTATGTGAAGATGAGGACATTATTTCCACGATAAATCAGAACATACCAATAGCTTAATAAAAGTCATAGCTAATTATCCCTCTAATTATTCCATTTCTGTTTCATGTAGCAGTGAAGTCAAGCTCCTTAAGCTGAAATCCCAAGACTAGCGCCACTAGTGTCATATCTCCAAAACGTGGCAATAATTATGTTGTCATTCCTGCTATACCAGACGAATAAATACCTCCCTCTACGAGTCGGGAATGTTACTGCAGCGCTAATTCCTATTTCACCGCATTTTGGCAACGAATATTTAAAGAAATCTGGCAAACCCCATTTCAAGATGGATATCAACGTTAATGCAATTAACACTAAGTCAAAGCATCCACACTGCAATCATATTGCAACCGCCAATACGCGTCATATATGAGGCACGTATGACACCGGCCTGCTTTCTAGCACCGCCCTCTAGACATGCTGCTCCCTCTATCGCCGCCGCCGCTATGTGCTTGCAGGGCGCCTGCGTGAATTCAAAAAAGATTACTTGGAATACGCAGAATGTCCCAACTAGTTCGCATGCTCCAACATGTAAAAGAGACGAAAATGCCACGTAGCTGGACAGCGCCAAGGTAATAGTGTTTATTGTGGCTAGGAGAAACTGAGGTTGTCTTGCGTTCCACCCAGTTACACGATTAGTACTAGTTAATTAATCAACTTCCAAACTAATAAAATTAGTCTAAAGGTGTCAATAAGGCAAGTGCAGAGAAACGTGAAAAACTCCCGATACAGCTTTCTGCGGCTCAATACGTGCTACATAAGTTTTTTTTCCGAGCGTGAAAAAAGCCCGCAAATGCACGCAAGGTTCCTCGAGCAGCCAGTCACCCGGCAATTTTTCACGTATTCGCGGGCTTCTTTCACGCTGGGATATGACGGCAACAGCACTCGCTTAAAATTTCGCAAGTTCAGCTAGTGAATTATTGTAAGGAGAATGCCATTCATACGGTAAGTCACGGCTTATCTATCTATCTATCTATCTATCTATCTATCTATCTATCTATCTATCTATCTATCTATCTATCTATCTATCTATCTATCTATCTATCTATCTATCTATCTATCTATCTATCTATCTATCTATCTATCTATCTATCTATCTATCTATCTATCTATCTATCTATCTATCTATCTATCTATCTATCTATCTATCTATCTATCTATCTATCTATCTATCTATCTATCTATCTATCTATCTATCTATCTATCTATCTATCTATCTATCTATCTATCTATCTATCTATCTATCTATCTATCTATCTATCTATCTATCTATCTATCTATCTATCTATCTATCTATCTATCTATCTATCTATCTATCTATCTATCTATCTATCTATCTATCTATCTATCTATCTATCTATCTAACTATCTGTTTCCCCATAAACCTGGGTCATTGAGTAGTCCACGGTGGAATCATCAGAGCGTCAGGCTGTTGAGCTGAAGTAAGCAGTTTCGAAACCAGTCACCGTAACATATTGGGCCGCTACATATGTGACACTACATATCTGATATGTGTCACTGCTTATGTGCCCCTCCTCTTCAGTGAACCGTTTTGGTGCCAACCTGGGTCACTGGGTGAGTACAGCTGGGTATGCGCCATTCTTCAATGACCCTCTTCGATTCCAACTTGCGTCATCGGTAATGTGCCACTGGATATCCGCCACTCATCAATGGCAAAAAACAAATCCCTTAAGATTCATACGGCGTTTAGGCGCAATTGAATCCGCGTTATAAGTATCAAGAAAAACTTCTTGAATGTATATTCGCACCAACTCCACGCGTGGACGTCGTGGCAGTGCCGCTGAATGACGCAGCATGTCCAGATGGGAATTCGAGAGAGGAGCGCGGCGGCAAACGCTCCTCTTACCTGGCGCATCTCTGTTGTAGCCATACATTGTGTCGCTGCTTTGCTTCATTGCTAATCGCATTGCACTCGACATTCACGGTGAGATACCTTCTGCTGCAATTTTTATTAGCTTCATAGAAATTCCCATTTCTCCGGAATGTAATGTATTTGTTCAAATGAACAGGCCAAATAGCGTTGTCTTTGATACGTTAGCTTTAAAAAAAGTAAGAAATCGTTCTAAAAAAAGAAAGAAAGAAAATCAAAGCAGTAAACAAGCATGCGAGATAGAAACAGCGCGCACAACCTTTCGTAAACACACGCGCGCAGTTGCTCAGAGCCAGTCCGTGCGATCGGCGCACTGAGTAATCACTGGTTTATTCACTTGTACAAATGGCGCACAATGCGACTTTATTTCGCATCTTAACCTCCCCGCGATTGATTATTTCGTGTAAGAAGACGGTTCAGTGGGCCATGGTATGAGATACGCAGCGGGACTCCACGTACGCGCTGTCTCATACCTCCGACGCTTGCAACGCAATCCGAACCACCCGCGAAAGTAGGTGGACTTCGAGTTAGCTTATATTGCATCGCCCACAAACGCTCAGTGCTACGCTCACTGGTAGTACATCGAGCACAAAGCACTTCTTGCGATGAAACAAAGCTTGAGATTATCTTTTAGCATCAGACTGAACCTTACTCTCTGACAGGTCCTCCTCTCACCGTCCGAGCCTTGACAATCATCATGCGGCCAGAGCAAGTAATCAGTGACCCTTCTGTTTTGATGCCGAAGGTCCACCTGCTGATTGTTCATCAGCGACTCGGTTGCACGGTGGAGGAGGCACGCAGTGTAACCGTTCCTGGTGTGTTAGGGTTCAGCGCTGCTAAAAGTTCCTCTTTCAAGTTTGTTTTACTGGAAGAAGTGCTTTGGGCTCGACGTAGAAGTGAGCGCAGCAATGAGCGTTTGTGGGATGTACGCTAAGCTAGCTCGAAGAACAGCTACTTTTCCGAGTGAATTGGCTTGCGATTCACAAGTGCTAATAAAAAAAAGAAAAAGAAGATGCCATTACAAGCTTGGCAATGCAAGCCGATCGTTAACCCTGCACTAGCGATTGCAAAACCCCATTACAGAAGAAGTAGTATGTACGCATATCGGAAGATAACGTGCCTATTGCAGGTGGCACGAAATTAACAGGAAGTGAACGACATTGTGAACACGTGCACGTTAGGTTTGCCATAAATTAAACGGCTAACGGTGGTTAACTGAAGAACGTTATTGGAATTTCACGATGTCAGTAGCGACACTCCATAAATCGCAGTATTACTATGACAGAGAATTTCAGTGCGGGCCCATCATTGTCGTGAGTCTATGGCGATTGACTGGCTTCAAGCGGCAGCTAACTTATATATTGCCATTTGGTTCATTAGGGTAATGTAAGAAAGATTCATATTGTTTGCGAGACAGAATGAGATAAATAAAACAGGTGTATCAGTTTATCATTGCAATGGGTAGTATTGAGCAGAACCATGCAGAAGACCGCACGTAAATAACAGCCTTTAGCAGTCTGCAATACAGCTTCGAGTCATGAGTAAGTCAAAACCTAGGTAACGGCTGAAGCTACAAACCAAAGCCTGTTCACAACAACAAATCTCAGCTATATCACTCATAAACTGTCTGCAGAGCGCGCATAGCAACAATAGCAACTTTCATTAAGGGGTCTTTGAAAAGACATTGGTCTTAGTAGCGAAGAAGTCTTTTAAACAGTGATACAGGTTCTCTACATTTTCGTTTTATTTGCCTAAGGGATGGCATATCACCTATGGTTTTTGCTGTTTTCTAGCAAAGTGACAACTCTTACGGAGTTCTCAGGCCAGAGTATTAGTTTAATTACGGTCATGAAATAAATTTTCCTAAGAAGCAGATTCAACAGTAAAAAACAAGAAACATCAAAACTGTGCTCGTGCATAACACTATGAATATGGGAAGACGAAGAATAAATGAATAAACAAAAAACTGTCCGGATCTCCGTTCCAATACTTATAAGCTACGCTTGTACGCTACTGTTGTACTTTGCGAATAACGTTTCGCCCTAATCAAGTTAACATTTGAATAAGGAAGAAAGACACGTAGCATAAGATGGGATTACGCACGATGGCAGCTGCAATATTGAGCAATCCGTATTCGCTTGTGAGTAAAACACGTCTTGAGAAAGTCGCACTCAACCTTATTGTTTATTCAATATATGGAAGTAATGCGTTATTTTTTTCCTGCGTTTGTTACTTAAATGGTTTTTAAATTGCTGCTCAGAATGACGCCGAGGATGTTATATTCGAAGGCACCGTCACTCTCATGATTGTATCGGCCTGTAATTTTGTAAGGAATCAAGCACTCTCCGCGTACATCTTAATCTATTTCTGCGCGCCTCTGATTACTGTAAAGTCAAGAGCGTACTGCGTGAAGACTACTAATTAACCTTCTCTTTCATGTCACCCAAATGGCTATCCAATTTAACTCCTACATTTATGTAAATGATGTGCGCCAGTTGTGGTATGCACTACGTGAATATCTCCTCAAAGGAGAGAAACGTGATCAAGGTTCGTGATCGAGATGAAGTCCACTTGGGCTCCTTATTGACTTACTCGGGGCTTAAGTGCGTGCATGAAGCCCACTCCACTCTTTGCGAACTTTGCTCGGCAGCTCGGTTCCCTTAAATTTCATTAGCTTTCGAATGCCCTGGTTTCTGTCTCGGCATCAGTTTTGTTCACGTGTTCATGTTATGTCTAAAAGCTCCTGTGCCGATGTTTTCACAATCTCCTGGCCACATAGTATCGCAAAAGCGCTGCTGCGGACTGCGAAGACAATTGATGTTTAGTTTTTTTTTTAAATATTGGAACTGTTTGTATAGTCTTTCATGCATATTGTAAGAAATACGTACTACCCGCTGTGAAGGTAGTGGTCCAGCGAAGCTGTGGTATCATCTGATCCGATAGACCAATGTGACGTAGCGTTGAACTGGGTCCTGCCGAGCCGGAACATGAGGCCGTTGTGCATAGTGACGTTGCTGTTCCTTCCGTCGCTCATCGTGTTCACTCTCCTCTTCGGGAGTACTAACTATATGGGGCCTTAACATAGCGCTATCAGAACACAAACGAAATCAGTTGCCAGGTAGGTTCTTCTTTTACATATGAAAGCGTAGTTACGTCACTCCCTGCTTGGCATGCTACAGTTGCCGCTTTCCGGCAACTGCAGCTTATGCAGCCGTAATCTTTATCGGGTAACGCTTGCGGCGAATCCTAAGCGCGAAGGCGAGCTTTCTGTTTCTTTATGTGCATTCCCCCGCACGGTCGGCGCCGCTGCTGGCACGGATGAATGGATGGATGCTTGGAGCACCCCCTTTGAAACGGTGCAGTGGGTTGGGCCATCAAGCTCTCGTTATTATTTTGCATACCTAATGTCCTACCTATCTTTAATAAAAACACAGAATTCCCAGCATCAAGTTTTCTTAACCTCTATTGGGAACTTTCTTTTTGTGCACCCTCATTGTTTGTGATCACTCTACTTTTCAGCCACCAAACTTCCAATGGCGTTTTACTAATCTCTATTGCGGACATGTTTACTTTCTTTCCTTTGAAATTTCACGTGTATTGAAGGTACAAAATCTGTAGAAAATTTACATTGATGGTACTTGCAAGATTGTGCGCGCACTTTACGTTCATCATGCTTTCCTCCTTTGTATTTCATTCCCGCTAATATTTCCTCCAATGTAGGGTAGAAAAACGTGTGGGCAATATCCAAGTCTTTATATACATCATTTCTCTCTTTCTCCATTTTTTTTACACCCGCTATGGTTGCTCAGTGGCTATGGTGTTAGCCTGCTGAGCATGAGGTCGCGGGATCGAATCCCGGCCACGGCGGCCGCATTTCGATGGGGGCAAAATGCGAAAACACCCGTATACATAGATTTAGGTGCACGTTAAAGAACCCCAGGTGGTCGAAATTTCCGGAGTCCTCCACTACGGCGTGCCTCATAATCACAAAGTGGTTTTGGCACGTAAAACCCCATAATTTAATTTATTTTTTTCTCCATTTTTCTCTATTCAAAAGCAATAAAATCATAAATACAAACCAGAAGTGCTGGAAGAACCAGTTGAGCAGTCATAGACTGATCTTAGACATTCAATGTAATGTTGTGTCATTGAAAGCAGCGCATATGGATCTGACCAATTAAAACCCACTAGCGTTACGTCTGCGCATTTTCCTGTTTAATCATTTTGTAATATGCCATATGAAAAAATGTAAAATGAAACAAAAGCTCAACTAAAGCCAAGCTGAAACGGTAACTCTTTACTGTTTGAGCAGTGCTGAGCTGATAAAGGCTCAATGTGGCATTCTCTCTCGGTACTTCTATGCGTGATTTCTTGTGCGTGTCTGTGTACTTGTATTCACACGTGCTTGTATGAACCTATTTCAGAGAGACAAATAGAGAGAGAAAGATCTTCTTCAACAGAAGAACAGATATTTTTGCCGGTTCGTATACAACCGCTGCCATTCTACTCTGTATAGGGACGGGGAATGGGATTAAGTGATTCCATAGGAGAGTGAAAGACAAAAACAAATAATAAGAATAAATATGAAATGTGCTAGTTGGCCTGATGCTAATAGTTACAGGTGAGATAACGGGTAAACTTGGTCTTTCCTACATGAAATGTGGAAACTCTAAAGCGTTTCGATTAGACCAATTTCTGACAGGTATTTGAAGAGTAAATCTAAAACCCGCCGCTGTTTGGAAGGGCCGGGCATTGGACCTATGATGTTGGGTGGTGTTCGGTAGTGTTAGCAAATAATTGGATAAATATTTTCCATTTGTCTCTCAAAAGATTATCTCTCGTTACGGTACCCGTGGCATTCAAGTAGTATATGCTCTACTGTTTCTAAACGGCCACAGTTATCATAGTAGGGATTAGTGGCACGCTCTATGTGGTACAGATAATTGTTTGTGTATGCCACGTTCAGTCGAAGACGATGGGTACAATGTCTAAGTATTGAGGAAGTGGTACGGGAATTTTCGATCTCACTTCTGGATAAATATAACGCAGAATATCTTGGTGAAGCAGCACATTCCAGAGGTTGTCTTTTTCTTAATTGATGGGTCGTTTTTTTTTAATGTTTGAAGCGTCGGCTTTGGTAAAAAAATATTGTTTTTAAATTTTGGTATTGGAGTCCATTTCGGGCAGCTTCATCTGCTTTTTCGCTTCCCGAAATACCAGCTTGGCCAGATCCATGAGAACGTGATGCAATGCCTAGCAGTCTTAGCTTTATGGTGAAGATAGGCAATGCCAAATGCTGCAGGTTGGTTATTACATCGCTTGTGCCTGTTCCACCGCATACATTGTAGGGCTGCTTTTGAAGCCGTGAATGTCACCTATGTCTTTGGCGGCTGCTGTCGAAGTACATACGCAAGGGCCTCGTTAAAGCCATATAGCTCAGCTGACGTAGATGATGTCTCTCGCTCAAGACGAAATGAGAATCGTTGTCCTGTATAGGGCACAGAAGTGCGCACGATGAGCAGCGTTAAGTTGTAGAGCCGTCTGTGAAAATGTGCATTGCGGTTGCGTATGCTTTGTGCATATATTCCAAAGCTGCCTGATATGTCACTGCTTGAGGCTTTTTCTTTTTTGCACTGATTCCAGGGATATATCCCACGATTTCTAGTGGTAACAGTGTCTAGCGTGACATGTTTCATAGCATAACTTGTGATGCCTGAGCGGGAATCCAGATAGATATGCTTCCGACGGCCTGCCCAAAGCAAGGTGTAGCATGGGATCTAGAATTATTCTTTAGGAAGTGGGTCCTCGTATGAACTACGTGTCTGAGATGAATCCGAAGTGTCTCATGCGAATGTATCACTTCAAGAGGCTGGCATACAGCTTCTGCTACAGTTCCTGAGCGGGAGGGCCCCTTCAGAAGGCCAAGATATACTCGGAGACAGTTGCTTCATGCTGCCTCAAATTTTCTCTTGCATGTGGGAGGCATTTTGTGCAGGATCGGTAGGTAATATCGTAGTGTTCCGTTGACGTAGGCATTAAGGAAGATCACCATTGATCGACCGCTGCTGCCCGACTATTATTCGGCTAAAAATCGGAATACGTGCGACGCCGCGGAAATCTTCTCACTGAGTTTTCTTTAATTTGAGCCGACTATGTGAGATTCTTATTGATCCGAAGTTCCGAAGTGTCTCATGCGAATGTATCACTTCAAGAGGCTGGCATACAGCTTCTGCTACAGTTCCTGAGCGGGAGGGCCCCTTCAAAAGGCCAAGATATACTCGGAGACAGTTGCTTCATGCTGCCTCAAATTTTCTCTTGCATGTGGGAGGCATTTTGTGCAGGATCGGTAGGTAATATCGTAGTGTTCCGTTGACGTAGGCATTAAGGAAGATCACCATTGATCGACCGCTGCTGCCCGACTATTATTCGGCTAAAAATAGGAATACGTGCGACGCCGCGGAAATCTTCTCACTGAGTTTTCTTTAATTTGAGCCGACTATGTGAGATTCTTATTGATCGTCACTCCAAGAAACCTTTGTCTTGACGTATGGAAGGCACTCTTCTTTGCACCAACTAAAAAGTAGCCGCTCCACAAGACGTCCATTTTCTAGCGAGTTTCCGTCCCTATGATGCCCCCTGGTAATTCATTTAGAAACCCTTCGCACGAACTTGCATTCAGACAGCAGGCTCGACGACGACGCAGCATTGACAATTCTTTCGTTTTCTCCATGGTCGTAGGGAAATTAATGATCAGGATGACATAAGAAACAAACGAAACAAGAAAATGAAAAAAAATGTAGGCGATGCGTAGCTAAAACTCGTGGCCATCACTCCTAGCAAACGCAATCAGCTTTCTCTTTCTTATCCCCGGAGCGCTATAGAATCAAATTTCTTTAAGATCGGTTTTTCCGATCGCTCGAGGTCACGCTTCACTGTAAAATGCATGGCACGCTTTCCAAAATGCTACCGCGCGGAGCAAATTAAACTAGCGCCGACGATTCATCGGGACGATCGCATTCGCGTGCGCATCGCAGATGAAGCAGAACCATTTGGGCAGAAACATTAAACGAACTTAGTAGATTTGTTGTTTCCAGTAGCATGCTAACCCCGTCGCTAGAGTAACCTTTTCCGATACCATTAAGTTTTCTTCTCTCACTCTCCCACTGGGCCGCTTTCGCATGATGGGCAAAAAAAAAATATTGAATGATATGCACATAAAAGTGCGTCAGAAAGGACTTACAATAGCAAATTCAGGTCACCTTCGAGGTAGGTGCGGTTTACGCACGTGCACTTTCTCATCAATAAGCTCGTCTTAGCTACACCTTGAGGAACTGGCGCCGGTAGCATAGTAGTAAAAACGTCTTTAATGAGTGGACGGGCTCAAGGTCTCCGGGAGAGAGAGTAAAAATATCACCGCGCTCGCAGATGTCAGACAGCCGCGTACGATACGAGATGCCATTATTCAGCATTATTCTGTAAACAGTTTTCGCATTACATGCCGACTTTAGCTTGGGCAGTGTGACGCACAGGTTCAAGCAAGGTGCAGATATCACGTGGCAGGGGAAAACTTCGAATTTGCTACAGTGACGTATTGCGGCGTTGTGTGGCATGCACTATAGGCAAATGACCCGTTTCCTGAAAGCTTTCGGCGTGCAACTTTGTCTCTTTTAGCGCGCTCTAGCTGTGCTCCTGTGTTTTTGCGAGGTTAGACAATATGACATTCAGAAAGCCGCAGCCAAGCAACTTCAAAAATCAGTGCAAACACTAAAGATCACTCATTTTTTCTTGCGCTAAGTGCAGTAGGACCCAACGGGGACGAAACAGACACTGGTATGTGAAGCGGACACGAACTGAAACTGGGCAGCTTGTCACATCCAGGCGTCTGTTTCGTCGCCGTTGCGCCTTACTGTACTCAGTGGAAGGAAAATGTATACACACCAACTAGCCAATTTCATAGCTCTACTAAAGGTTACAATCGCGAGTAAGTGGGTGCCTTAATTCGATTACGCTGCACGAGCCCTTGGACGCAGCTGTTTCTTTCGATCCGACATCGACATTATAACTTTATTTGCTCCACAGGAAACTGTCAAGCCGGCAAGAAAGACCAGGCATCAATGGCGCATCTAAGTGGCGTCTTTGAAAGATTAGGTATTTCAATGCAAAACAAATCCCTGAGGAAAAAAATGGTGGAGACCAATCGAAGGATCAAACGCGGCCAACGAACTGAGGATGGCTCAGGAGTGGGAGGCAGGATGCAGTTGGGATGAGGGGTGGATGCCCTTTGTTACTGCCGGCACGTAGCGAATGATTCAGCTCAACAGCAGATAAACACGCAGACCAATAATATGTGGAAGGTAATGCGGAAAATATATTAGCAGTGAGAATTTTGTAGAAATGGAAATGAAAGAAAGAGGCTTATTCACATTCTAGGGCGATGAATATTGAATTCCACTTAATTGTAATGAATATGAATAAAATTATCATCACAGTGTAAATGAAGACGACGTGGAATTTTAGCCCAGAAATAAAACAGATAAATAGACTTCGCGACTAAACGCCGCTTTGCCAGGCCGCTAGAGTCATTGTAAAATTTCTGCAATTATACGCGGTGCTTCTCCTTTCCCCGTAGCTTCTTGATGGAGGTGCGGACTTGACGGTCGACGAAGCCGCGTAGAGGATGGTTCCTGGCTGTCACTTCAATGCCAACTTAAGGCTACGACACCACCACGTCAGAAGTGACGTCAAAGTTTTGGAAAATCATTAGCGGAGAGCTAGACAGAGCAAACAAGGTCCCCTTGTTATGAAATCATTAAACACTTGAGCATACACGTGGCAAAAAGCGAGTACAACTTGCCTCTCCCCTCCCCACACACACTAGTTGTGGTGTTGATTCATAATTATTGTGGTACTTCGAGTCAGAATACTGCTGATTGGAGGGGCACGCATGATCTCCGAATAATAGCGTTAGTAGCCGCATTCACTGTCACGCTAAGGCTGTTTTTATCACTTTTCCTTCTTTTGAATGTTCATCTAGTACCATGAGAAGTGCGCTAATCGAAATTGTCACAGTCACGAGACTTCGTTTAAAACCGTCTTTGCTAAACCATTGTTGGGCCATGCGATGAAGAGAAGCGAAGGGGATCTCTCAATGAAGCGTGCAAACTTGGCGTAAAAGAAGCTGTCTTATGCGGTGATTTTTATCAAATGTTCTACATACCACTTCTTTTTACTTTTGAGACGCGCATGTACGCATTTATATGCTTCCAGGATAGCTTTAGGTGTCCTAGCAACGACTGCATAATCGGTATGCTCAATGACATTGCAATAATTCCTCTCTTGATGCGTTTAACTGCTCACAACATTGCAAAGGAGTCATTTGTAGTAAATGTACCTGTTTACCCGTTTAGAGTTGCTGTATTTGACTGGCCGTATGGGAGCTCCTGGACCCAGGGACGCTATCTCAGGGAGGCTTCTACAGGAAGTTTACTGCATACTTCTGATGCGAGAGCAAGGGGCACCCGCCCACTCAACGGTAGGTTTCCAGAGTGCCACGGCTATTGCTGGGCGCACCAGTGCACGAAATCTGAAGCATTCGCAAGTCGATGTTTACAGTGAATGAGCGCTTGATGCTAGATGGTCACGTGTTAGCACCTGCCAAAACACCATTAAGTTGACTACAATGGTAACCCGTCACCACATTACGGTGGCTAGATGGGTAGGAGTACCGACGGGCGTACGTCACTGCTTCTTCGCAGCACGACAGCAGCAGTGGCGCTGCGGTCATAGGTTTGTCGCGAAGCGCGCGTCGTCTGCTACTGAGTATGTTGCGCGAATGTTAAATTTAATATCATTGTTTTCCACAGTAACAAGTGGAAGAAAATGGTTATATTACTCCAAGAAAGTGCACAAAATTGTGGTGTTTCAGGCTGCAATAAGTAATCTTTAACAGCGGACATTTTATTGTCTGTTGACACGATTATGGCACGGTGCGCTGCGCTCGCACTCGCGATGGTTCTCCGAGTTCCTGTAATTTACTTAAAAGTTTAAGGAACGAAGTGAACACTGTCGTTGATGTTCGTGAATAAGAATCTCTTTAGGCTTCGAGACAGAAGAAAAGTGTTTCGGTAGAAAAAAAAAAAATAGCCGGAGGGGCACCACTTACTCTGCGTCGAATCGTAAATCGGCTACGAACATGCAAGCCACGGGCTAAAATATCACTGATATTGTCGGCGTGAGACCCAGAACTTTCCGACAAACGTGAGCTTGCAGATCGCCGTGCTAAGGAAATGCTTCAACCGTTCCAGTCGTGTCCGAGTGCTACTTCGAGGAGCATTTCGTTGAGCGTATTGTGCAGATTCCGAGGGCGCATCTTCAGCTGTTGAGTGACGCTGTTCCTTAAATGTTACGACGACAGGAATCGAGAAAACTGCCGCAGAAAGAACAAGTAATACTTCAGCGAGATGCTGGTCGCCACAATTGTTCTGAAGAGAAAGTAAGCCAAGCTTGCACACGCTCTTCAAGCAAGGAAGATAGGAATGAAAATGATGCGTGTTGAACAACCGAAAAACGAGTATTTGTGCATGAGTGAGGAAGTGAACCTATTGGAAGACGGTCGACAGAACGATTCATAGTGAGACGTATGCAAATGCAATCGTTTTGGCAAGTACGGCGATAAAAATCAGCAGCCACATAGCAGAATAAAATTCAGCTTCAAATGCAGCGCCCGCAGTTCACAAGAAAACGTCTTCTCCGTGTATTGAAGGTAGCAGAACCTTCTTCCTTTTTCCAGCTCAAGGCTTCTGGACTGGTCTCTTGTGAGCAGCACTAACTTGAAATTACGAACATCACCATCAAGCTAATTCGTTGCTCGCCTGTGCTTCCTTGTGACGAGCGAAAACTTGGCTCCCAGAGCGTACTCCAAAAATGAAAAAAGCACCTCACGCTACGCTACATGTATCGTGAGCGTTGTGATGCAGTGCCTTGTTTCATGTAATGCTATATTTTTCTGTCAAATCTTGATGTTGGGGGATGCGCACGCGACCTACGGATTAGCCTATTACATTTAAATATACATATACGACTACCAATAGTCAAAACTAATATTTTGCTTGCTACAAGCTGTTACTCTCATCATAGATCATGCAGTTAACCATAGATCATCGAATCAGGTAAGAAACAGGTTTCTTTTTTTAAAGACAACTTTCCATCCATTGCTAAAAAATGTTGTTCATTCATATTGCGCACCTGTACAGCTCGACACAAATGACTATACATCTCATTTAAGATTGCCCCCATAAGGGCGAAGAAATAAAGCCAGGGAGTTTAGTTGGGTGAATATGAACATTTGTTCAATTGTATTTTACATTCCTTCAGACTAAAGCATTTCGATTACGCATTTCGTGGCATAGTAAAATTCCCTGCGCGAATTACCTTCGCAAACAGCACCTGATTCGTAAAACAAGTTTTAACTCCAAATCTCCCTTTAGAGGCACATATGAAGGGCTCTTTCGTGAAGGTGCAGAATTTGTAGGGTGAATTTTAACGTGTTTATTGAAAAAAACAGCCTTAATAGCTCCTTATTTTTTTCCTCTCAAACCAGTAAACAAAGAAGTGACGGATCAGGCAAATACGTTACCTTGGCAAGTGAGAGAGCTCCGCTTCATTCAGAAATCTGCAGCTTTCTATGATGTAGCTGTGAACATTGTTTTCAGTTTAACTACAGTGATAAATACGCCGCATTTTCACTGTAATACTGCCGCGCCGCTTGTGGACACGCGCCGCTTGTGGCAGGCCTCTGACCGCAGCCCCAGTTTTGTCGTCACGAAGCGGAGAAGCACGGACGAACGTTTCACGCCTGGCAGACAGCCCGCCTACGCTGCTAGCCATTGCAACCACAGTAACACCGCCTGCACTATGCCACACTAAAGCGAAATATATTTATGAAGATCCTTCTGGTACAGCGTCAGACACTGCGGTCGGGTAAGTTGAAGGCGTCAGGGTTAAACTTCGTGCCAAAATACTTAGGCTGACGTTCATTTGACGGCTTCAAATTAAACTACAAAAAACAGTGCGTGGCATCACCTGCCCTTCCGTTGTCACGATGCAAGCGTGTTGGCTAAGGTCGCTCAATTATTTTGAAAGAGCGGAATATACTGCGCATGATGCTGGGGGATGCTTCTCACAACCAATAAAACGTTACCTCATATATTGGTTAATTTGAGCTAAAGATAGTTTGAGTGTGAGTGTTTTTGTTAAAGAAATAAGGTTAGGCAGGCCATGTAAAGTGAACACGCAGTAACTGGATGTCTATCATCGTTGCAGAAATGACGTCAAGGTAAATATAATGTAGTCGAGGATGGGCGGGGGGGGGGGGGTGGCATCGCGCACTTCAGATGAGGAAATTTACAACTAGAGAATGAAGTTGGTTAATGCAGGACATGTCCAATCGGAGGTCGCACGGAGAGGTCTTTGTCTTCAAGTGAGCATAAAATACGACGGTGACACTGACGACGTTGATGATGATGTTGATGATGGCGCGTGGTCCTGACGGCGCTTGGTGAGGGCTCTTGCTCTTGGTTCATTTACGATTGTGTTACCACGAATGAAAGCGCGTGATCTCAACGAAGGTCAGAGAACTACCACAATGTTGCTACAAACAGCCCAACCAGACGACTTTCTTGTGGCATAAAAAAACGAGGCGAACTGAGTGCAACGTCCTCCAAAATTGTACAGAATGGTTTCGGATGACTGGTCGTTGCCCACATGACTGGAACGGAACCTTGTGGAATGATTGAGAAACATTTCCTATTTTTGTTCGTATAATGATGTCACGTAGTAGTAACGGTGAAGAAAGCGGCGAAACTAGGAGTGACGAAACTAGCATTTTATTTGGCGAACTTGTGCCCTCATAAACAGGCTACACTCAAAGAACGGCGACAGCGGCGAACACAATCGGCGATCGTCGAAAATCTGATCTGCCGCTCAAACGCATCGGCTTTTATACACAAGTCATCGAACGTTCCAGATAAATCACTGGTGCCCACGTGTCCTCTCGAAAGTTCTGCACCATTGGCGTCGCGCATACATGCCATCAGATTATACAAGGTTCGGTGACAACAAACAGCGGATAGAACCATCGATAACATTCCAGAAACTTCAGATACGTGCAGGCGCGTCCCACGCTGAGCGATAACATTTAAACGGTGAAAAGCGCCCACCAGAAAAAAGATAACTCCACGTGTCAATCAGATTCTCCCTCCTCGTGCGCCTCACTGCAGCATCGGATACGACAAGGAGAAAAGGACAGCGACTTATCACTGAGTACTAAAAATGATGCAAGAAGAACAGAGAAAGCACTCCCGAAGCAGCTCACTCGGCTTACTCCACCCAAAGATGAAAGATCGAGAAAATATGTTAGGTTTTGCAAGTGCAGGAAGCCTCTGCACACTCCTTGTTGATGCACACGTGTGAAGGTGCCCAATGCGAGGAAAGCTAGGTTCGCCACGCTGCATCCCCTAATGGAAAACAGAACCCGCGGCGCTGACACGTGCAGCTGGATCGTGTCTGGAGCGTGTCCAATCAGAGCGAGACGCCGCACTCCCGCCAACGAAGGTAGTGCCGCCGCCGGCACAAGCGTGCAGTAAGCGTGACGAAGTTATCCCTTTCTCCCAGGCCTAAGGAAGCATGTGGGAAAGTGCGTCGAGAAACAAATAAAAAAGAAGTTCGTTCCTAAGTGTGAAATGCAGTGAAGGGAGTGAAAGAAAGAAGTAGAAGTCAATGGGCTGACAGTGGCGATGCACGGCACCGGCAGAAAATAGATTGCATTGGAGATGAAGGCTGGCAATAAATGTAGGCAGGGTAGATGTCGGTAGAAGAAAAAGAGGGTTGTAATACTGGGAGTGCACGAAAGAAAAATTACGGTTGAGGAAAACTGAGAGCACCTGAACGGAAGGGACCGGCGGGCACAAGGTAACTAAAGAAAAAGAAGAAGCAGCGGCAGCGTTAGCGAGGGGCAGCTTTCATACACATGGACCGGTCAGAAAATCCTGTCTCCCAGAATTGACGAGCGCTACTGTTTGTGCAATCTCGGGGCGAATCAAAACGCCTTATGCGTTCAATAAAGGCGCACTAAAGAGGCGTCTTAAAAGCACGGAAAATAGCATATCAAGACGGTCGAAGCAATGACCTGCATGAAGAAGTTAATCGCGAAATAGAGAATAAAAATAAATAGAAACATAAATATGAGGAAACCTTGCAGAGCTACTAAAGGACTTTCTGTTCAGACATGCCGAGGACGCACCCAGTCTGCTCCAGTATCTCTAAATTGGCATCATTTTCACAAATCTGAAGCTTGCGTTCATTAGTACATTTTTATTTTGTTCTCTTTTTTATTTAGATTCGACATTGAGAAAAGAGATGGACACGCGTTCCCTAGTTCAGACAAGGGTTCTGAAAAGAGTTGGCTTACTATATGCAATGTGCCTAGAAAAAAAAATGGCTGTGGCTTAGCTAAGGTTAAGCCCAGGATGCGAAGCATACTAGCCTTTATTTAATTGTTGAACCACTGTTTAGCCTGGTGAACTGCTGTTGCTTGGCTATATTTGGTTCGGCTAGACGAAGGAACAACTCATGCGTTACTCTGCTTCGCCTTCAAGAGGGGAACGAGCGTTCCCGTCGACCCGCCAAGGGGTGTAAGACAATGGGCTACGGCGCAGCAACTACGCGCCCCGCATTGGACGCGGTGAGCGTCGAGCAACGCAGCGTTCGGCGCGGCAACGAAATGTGCGCCTGAGCAAGCGACGCACGCCTGAGCCTTAGAAACAGCTCGTTTCTAAGGCAACACCGCCTTCACTAGAGGCGCTTTTGTACCGCTTTGAAGCATTGTACTCGTGGCTCAGTGGTAGCGTCTCCGTCTCACACTCCGGAGACCCTGGTTCGATTCCCACCCAGCTCATCTTGCAAGAGTTGAGCCAAAGCCACCTAGAAACAAGCGCAGCTGCTTATATACCGCCGCGACGCCGCGAGTGACGGCGCGAGGTGGAGCCTCGTTTCTCCTTTGTCGTGACGTCACGGTGTCACGTGGTATGGCATGGGGTCAAAGGTCATTGAAGGCGACAGCGCCGCGCCTGAGGAGCTGGGTTGAGCTCTAGTAATATGCTTCGCATAAAAGAAAACTACACCGAAGTGTTTGAGTCGTCTCTTGAAGCCGCGTCCCTGAACGCATTCCTCTCATCAGCTGTATGTATCTTCGTGTGCTACCAGGCGTGCAATATGGCCGGAGGATGCACGTCTAACTTTGATAACAAGGGACTGCCAACAGGCACTGTGACTTGAAGTTTATCTTGTGACTAATGCACCGACAGCCACACTGGGTACTAGAACTCAAAGTTTGCTTTGGGGCAAACGCGTCTTTCGATTCTTCCTTGATGCTTTGGGCTCCGTTGGCGGGACATTTTCAGAAGGCGGCCGAGTGATGCGCTGTTGTTCTTCGCGACGGCTGTACGTGCAATCGCACAAATTTGCGACAGCTGCTAAGTGCCCGAATGTTGGTTTGATTTTTTCTTCGTTCGTCCATTACATTACGTTAAGGATGGTCATCGTTGGCAACGACCTATTTCTGTCGCGGACAGGCTACCACCTTATTGTAAACTTCGCAGGGCGCAGAAGAAAAAAAACTCCGTACGCCACGGCTCCTACATTGCCCGTGCTACAGGCAATCTAATCTCTAGTGAACGCAGCGGGGCTAGTAAGTAAACATCTCTTCTGGTTAAACAATACATCACAACAATATAACTCAGGATGTATAGCATGTTCCAATGTACACCTAAAACACACAGGCTTGGTAATATAACGGTGTGTAATGTTCGGCGGTTTCATAATGAAGGTGGGTGTCATATGTTGAAACACATAGGGTATTACGAATGTTGGCAAAACGCTCAGATGGTAGAAAACTGATCGCTTAGAACAAATATCACCACCCCTGGAAATCGAACTGGGGTCACTGCAGCAATATTGACTTGTGGGCCGGAAGCGCCATCAACTGCGATCTCGCGCTTGATAATATGTGCAAGGTCTTGGGTTCCCCAAATATTCCGAGAACAGTGGCGTCCGTGCATGTACCCCTGCCCTTCAGTCCACGTCTGCGGTGCCTTCTGCTCGGAACCAGTTTTTTTCTCGGCTCACGTACTTCAGTCCCAGCAGGCGACATTATAGCCGATGGTGAGGACGTTCTGAGCATATGAGTTGTTGTTGAGCAGATTGCGGTGCATTGGTGGAATGGAATTACTCGTCGCCCCCTGGTAATTCAAGCAGTGTCGGCTGCGCAAACGATGTGACAACGGTGAGTGCCACCAAAATTGCGGAAGGTTGGCGGGGAACAAGATAATCGTGCGCTGTGAACGCATCACGGCCAACAACGACGTTGCGACGACAACGTCACAAATTTTTAATAAAAGGCACAGCTTCCTTAAACTCTTACACCTGTTTTCATCGTAGGTAGTTGGTCTTTAGTGGTTGGCGGTCGGTGGTTGCTGATTTCGCCGCCGATACATGGGCGCTCACGCTCTTGCGCAACCAATTATCGGGGCGCGTTCGTCGCTGTATGCCGACAGCAAATACATCACGTTGAAAAGCTCACGATGCAAACGCAGTTCTCGCAAACTCATTAGGTGGAGACTGGGCACTTTCAACGGCCAAATAATGATTTGATGAAATTTTATTTGACATACAGGGTTGTTGTGGAGGTTGTGAAGAATACAGGGTCCATTATAAAAGAAATGCGCATTTTATGGCAAAAATAAATTTATTGACCGGACCTGTACAAATGGTTAAAGTTCTTCAAGATACTCTCCACCTGCATCAATACACTTGCGGAGACGTGTCTGCCACGCCTGCAAGCCACCCAGAAAGTTCTCGACGGGAATGACTCTCAGGAGCGCTGTAACATGCTCTTAGATATTTTCCACGGTCTCCCAGTACTTTGCTATCAGCGCTCTCGTCAGTCGGGGAAACAAAAAAAGTTGCAAGGAGCCGAGTCGCGACTGTAAGGGGGATGGGGGGACCAGCGGGGTGTTGCTCCTGGCCAGAAAGTTGGTAACGATGAAGGACGTGTGGCTGGGGGCACTGTCATGGTGGAGCATGACCGTGTCCTTGATGTCAGCCCTCACGCGCACGACCCGGCTGTTTCAGTCCCTCCAGGTAAAAGGCTGAGTTGACAGTTCCTTCCTGCGGTACAAACTCAAAATGGACGATTCCTCGGGCCGCACTACTCCCTTTGGTCGACCGCGCCTGCTCCTCTTTTTTTTTTTGGGGGGGGGGGGGTGAAGCCTCCCTCCAGTTTCACTCGGTCATTGCCTTTCAAGGGCCGCCGAGATCTGCTGGACGGCTTGGGCTTGGACCTCGTGATCATAATCATAGCACCTCGTTGCGGCCTCGAGCCGCGGCGGGATCGTTGTCATCGTTGCGGCTTCGTGCGGGTTCTTGACATGGTGCCAAAGGATGTGAGCTGCGGTGGCTTTTTCCTTTCGGCACACACAAGACAGGTCCTTAACATAAACACTCGGACACACGTGCCTCATCAACACCGGGGTGAATAATGACCCCGTCTAAGGTTGTCGGTATAACATCGCTTCCTTACGGGTAAAGCCCAAACGAGGTGGCGGCATTGTCCTTCTCTATAGTCTGTACCACTTCACAATTTTGTTGTAGAAGGTAATTCTGTCATTGGTTTCCCGCCACCACAACGGGTCGACCGCAGCAGCAGCGGCACGGTTGGTTAGTCCTCGCGCCGCCGCGTTCACCGCCTCGTTGTGGTTTACGTTGCCGCGATCCGACATATCACTGCCCATATGCGCCGGAAACCACTTTATGACGACACACCAATTTTCACTCGCGAGGTCAACCACACGCAACACACGCGTGGCTTCACCACACACCCTTGCTCTGGCGAAATTTCTCACTGCCGTCCTAGAATCACAGAGCATAGTTGTGCACTCGGGGTCGGCGATGGCCAGGGCAATGGCCACCTCCTTGGCTCGATGTGCCCCTCGAGTCCGCACACTTGCCGCAGTTTTCGTTGCACCGGTCGATGCCCCGACGACTGCTGTGGCGAATGCCTTCCTGCCATCTGGATACTCTGCCGTGTCCATGAACAAACACGGCACCCCTGTCTTTGACATGGAGATCGATGAGCGCCTTGGCCCTCACCACCCGCCGCTCTTTGAGGAACTCAGGGTTCACGTTTCTTGGCACCGGACATAACCGTAGCCGTCTGCTAATTGCGTCCGGTACAAGCACTTCTGTATTTTCGGGTCCCCCTTCCTTTGGCCCCAGGCCTAGGTCACGCAGAAATTGTCTGCCCGTTCTTATTTCCGATAGCCGCGCGAGCTGGGTGGTCGTCTGCACCTCGGCGATTTCTTCCACGGTGTTATGTACTCCCACGGCCAGGAACTTGTCCCAGGGCCAGGAACGACCTTGTTTACAATCTCGGTCGACCACTCCTCAATGTCTGTAATGTCGGTCTGCTCCTCGGGTAACAACCCTCGAAACCTACCCAATTCGTAAGTCTATGTTTTCGAAAGCTTCTGCTGACTTCATCGTTGATACCGAGTGGGACAGCGACCTCCAGAATGTAATGGTCGCTGCCCAACTCGTGCCCAGTGTTTCGCCATTGAAAGTCCGTCGTTCCGCCGCCATTACCCCTGACGAAAGTGAGATCGGGCATTGTGCCTCGGGTGATCGAGTAACCGATTCTTGTAGGGCATGACGGGAATATTCATTCAAAATAATTTCCACCATGACGCAAACGCGTCATTGTTTAATTCCTTGAGTGTTACTTTCTTCACTTTATACAGCGAAGCTGTTAAAGGCTAATTCCTATATGATCGTGTCCGTGTGTAGGCGCAAAATCGCGAAAATAGTGGAATGCCGGGTCGACCCGTGGCAAACGTGAAGCAGGCGTTAATCACTCCGCATACTTGGGCCGATCCCGAAGATAGTGCGATGCCGGGTCGACCTGCGGCGGAGGTGAAGCAGGCATTACGCTCTCCCTATACGTGGGCCGATCTCGAACGTAGTGCGATGCCCAGACGACTCCCGGTGGAGATGAAGAGGCATTAAGCACTCCCCATACGTGGATTGATCCCGAACATAGTGCAATGCGTGGTCTACCCGCGGCGGAGGTGCCGCTCGCCATTAAGGGGCCCGCATACACAGCTTCGCTGGTCATCCTTCTTCACAGAGATGAAGGGCACTGAGTTCTTCTGGGAAGGACAAGCACCCGCGGAAAGTGAAGCGTCGGTTCTCAGCCAGCGTCAGTGTTTCTCTTTTGTTCATGATTCATTCCTTGAGCTATGAATTGTGGGTTTCGACGACAATGACACGTGATAATGGTCATTATTGTTAATGTGATAGGCGAAAAAAAGGAACACACATAATGTCGAGTCAGTTGACAGTAGCCTGTACGAAGGCCAAGAAATATAAATGCTGTACCGACAGACTGGTCTGTAAGCGCCTCTACGGAAATAGGTCCGTGCCTTGAGATCTATGTTATGCCACGGGTTTTCTTGTTGGAATTAGCTGTAATATCTGCTCATCCATTGACCGCTGGTTGTTTGAAACGAAATACCCTTCATAACTGGAGGGGAGAAAAATAAGCACAAGAGATTGTAATGATGGTGCTCAGCCTACCGTGGAACTTTGCCACTGGGAAAGACAGGGCATGCTCATGACTTACATGAGAAGCCGCTTCATCCCTTTTGGGTTGTTTGCGTACAAAAGTTTCGACGGAAATTAAAAGACGTAGTCGTATGTTTCCCAAACGCCTGCCCGTTGAACAAATCCAAAGTCGTCAGGCGCGTCCGCGTGTGTTCCCAATCTCGTCCCCAACGGTGACCACCGGCAACGGAAGCTGTTCCGGCGACCTACCGCGGACGAGGTTCGCGATGAAGGTTCCCCGCGTTCGACTCCACATGTGCTCGGAATGATTCTTACGGTGTGGGGCGCATGCCACTTCCCTACGTGATTCGGTTTCGTCAGCCCAGGCGCGCATACGAACTCTGAGCTTCGATCTGCCCGCCGACCAAGACGCTGCGAGCTTGACACGATCACCCACGCGCTCTCCCTTCTCGTTGCGAAACCTCGCCACCCTCCCAGCTGCGACGCAGCAACAGCGCACCAGCGTTCGTGCGATTTTGACGGGCGTGATCCGAGTTCGCAATGTGCCGCGGGCCTTGGGGTCACGGGTCCTGGGGTGCTCGAAGTCCTCGAGCGTCAACAGCATGTTACGGCTGCCAGAGCACGGCATCCTCAATCCCTGGGACGAAGATGAATTTGCCGAGACGCATTGCAGTCTTTCCTGCTTTTCTCAGGCACGTGGATCACCTGCTTGT
This sequence comes from Dermacentor albipictus, assembly GCF_038994185.2. Lineage (NCBI taxonomy): Eukaryota > Metazoa > Arthropoda > Arachnida > Ixodida > Ixodidae > Dermacentor > Dermacentor albipictus. The sequence goes on from NC_091821.1 coordinate 377,024,521, forward strand.
GAGCGTTATCAATGTCTTCTTTTTTTTCCCGTGTTTGTTAAAAAGTTCTTTCCTGTTGTACTTTCCTTTCTTGTTTTTTTTTCGGCTTCGTATTCTACGGCCCAAGTGTTTCATTATTTTTTTGTCTTTCGTGATTTCCTACATAAGTAGTTGTTTTGTTGAATATATAACGCATTTCACCACAACTGTCATGCTCCTGTTTAGTTCGTATGTGTTAAAATTTTCACTCCATTCCTCCGCGCTGTTTTTGCTGGAGACCGGCGTGAAGCGTGTTTTCCGGTGCCATCGTTAGTGCGCTTATCTCCGTGCGTTCTCTTTCCAGCTTATAGGTTTTCTGCAGGGCCGCAGCTGCGGTTGTCATCCGCGCATGCGAGCCACGCTCGTCATCGACGACGCATTATATCACCGCCAAGAAGAAGCGTAGTCGTGTGCATTTGCGTGCTGCGAGCTAATGCGAAAAATTTATTGCGCTGAGAGACAAGGTTCTCCACGGGTATCTCTGGGGAAACCTAATGCCTGGAAATTTCACGTACATACTATTTCAGAGAGGCATTCTTTGTGGCGCTCGGTATCAATATTTTTCTCTTCCTTCATTGTTACGTTTTGCTGATTCAACGCGTTCGTGCTGCCAAAATGCTTGCGAAACATAGAACAGGCTCGCCTAGAGGCAAGGATGACCCATTCTGTTTCTCCGCTTGCTTTTGGTAGGCAGATAAATATATAAGGACTGCATTAAAGTGCGATATAACGTCTAGTAGAGTATAGTTTAGATTAGTTTCGTGTGTTTCTTTCTTTTATTTTAGAGGTTTAGTTGGTGGAGAGCTTTTATTCCGTCATTACTCTGATACGTTGTATACAAGGGCAGTTTGAGGCGTCAGCTTTCAATCTGCTATCAACGGCCAAAAGAAGCTATCACAAAAGAAGCCTGAGAGCTGCGATACCTCTGAAGCTCTGTGCAGTTAGGCCAGAACTGGAGATTGCAGCCTCGCAGCAGATTACTTTTTTTTCAGTGAGAGTGTGCAATAAAGTCTGAGGATGCCCTCAGTTAACCATAGCGCTGTGATTTTCTTTCACAGAAGAAAAATAAATATTTATTTGATGGTGTGCGCCGCAAGCGCTACATTTAGGTACTCTTTCCCTGTTTGCAACAAAGGCAACCGTACACACCACGCATCACACTGTGAAAAATTAATCCTAGTCAATGCGCTAAAATATTTATTAACAGGCTAAACCAGTCGGTAAACATAAGATTGCTGATCATTATTGTCTGTACATTGCCAATTATCAGTACAAATATGTGAATTTAAGAGCTAGGGCGTTTTATAGTTCAACGAATTGACAAGTACCTCCCATTGCCTGTTTTTTTTTTTTTACATTGCGATGTTGCATTTGCAAGGATTTCTCCAACTTCGTGATCTGAATCATCTACTCATTCAGCTTCATGTGGTTCAGCTATACTTGCATAATTTCTTCCAACGTACTTCTTAGGTAATATTGCATCTTCTTGTCGCCGGAGACAATACTGGTTGCTTTTTTCTGATAAAGGGCTCATCATTTTTATTAAAGAGCCAGACCTCCTTCGACGGTAAGGTAACAAAACAACAGAATGCAGGATACGACATAAAGTAACAGACAAATATGAGAAATATCAGCTAATATCTGCTGAAGTGTTCGAAATAACGCTAGTAATGGGTTCGTAAAAAGAAAACGTTTTTCACTTGGAGCGTTTTCGCGAGCATTGGTCGGAATTCGTTCGCGCTTCAATAATGATAACAAGCAATGTGACCAAGGAACTATCCCCGCGTGGCACTTACGACCACGCATGGCTTTTTTGAAGAGAAGTTTTGCCATAACAGACACCTGGCGTGTCATTCCACTATTATGAAGGAGCCATTCAGCGCTTCGGCCTCATCGTGGTTAACGGCAAGCATGCTTCTTCACATGACTGTCTGTGCTGAGGAGAAGCTTGCAATACGCCGTAGGATACTTGTTTTCAGTGCTTTCCTGTCACCTTGCTGAATCTTCCCATAATTGGGCGTCTTTTAAAGGCAAGCCTTCTTTTTACGTCCTCCTGGATTTGGCATAGCCGCTGGCTGGATCGCTATCTACCTCGGCTGATCTATTTATGGATTTTTGTGGAGTACCAGCGAACGGGCTAATATAAAGTGCAAGTATGCGCGCCTTGGCATTGCGTAACAAAAGATAGTAAAAACAATTGAAAATAATGATCAGAATAATAACATAAATTACTACATAGAACCCGAACCTATTGGTTGGCTCACAGGTATCTCTTAAACACATCAACCTGTTAATAGAATGGTGAGTTATATGGTTACGGTGTACCGAAACAGGAAACGAGGACACGTATTAGAAAAAAAAAACATCCCTGTTGAATAGATCAGACGTAGAACCATCTCCCTCATCTTCAAATATTCTGCACCACGCAATGGAGTCCACTAAAACTGCCGTCGTTGTATTTGTTGTCTATACAGAACTGAAGTGGCCATAGATAGTGGATTCTTTGATTTACTTTATCTTCTTTGATTTAGCAATTCGGTATGTGCCACTGGGCGCGTGCTTCTCGCTGGCCAACCCCCCAGAATCCGTATGTACCGCTGTAACACAAGAAGTATAGAGTCCCTAAATATTGATGGGTGTCGTACTTTTTTATGCATACGCCTGCCATCGCCATTTCTCCCTCAATACGAAAAAGAGAGATAAACATAAGAGACAAAAAGGAGGAAGGTTAACCAGATGTATCTCCAAGGATGATACAGGGATAAAAAGAGAGAGATAAGTTTTTGAGAGAGCACAGTTAAGCGCACGTTTGAAGGTGCGCACGGAGTCGCCATGACGCCGCAATAAGGCTTTCATTTTTCTCTGTGCCACCGACACCAACGAATATGGTTCGAGGATCTTCATTTCTGAAAATGGTCTGGAGTCCAATCGGTTCAATGCTGTCACAAGAGGTTCACGCTCGACGTCATACCGGGAAAAGAGACACAATATGGTTTCAATAGTTTCTGTTGTTCCACAAGAGTTGCACGTGGGCGTATTCCCCATTGTGATGCTGAACTAGTCGAGTAGGCCTTTCTAAAGGCCACCACAAGCCATAGGCAGCACAGCAATGTGGCCTCCGAGTGGGAAACGTTCGAGGGCACTTTTAGCGTTATGGATGGATCAAGTGTTTGAAGATGACATTTAGGGATTCTATGCAACACAAATACGGGTCGTATTTGTGTGGCATTTGTGTGGCATTCCACACAAATACGGGTCGTATTTGTGTGGAATAGTTTTAGCCATGAAGTTAAGATCTTGCAGCGTTGGTTCTGGATAAGGGTATCGCAACTAATGACCTCGTCGGTGAGGTCACTTCCAACAATTCTGGTATGTCCAGGTAGCCACTGAAATATTATTTCATATCCTTGGGCGATAGCTTGATAGTAATCCTCTCTTATCTCATATGCCAGTTACGCACGAGCGCTGTGATATAGGGGAAAATGCAGTCTCTAAAGTGCTGCCTTACAGTGGCAAAAAAAAAGACCCATTTTGGAGATGTTTCTGCAGGAAGTATTTTATAGCAGCAAGCAGTTTAGACAACTTCAGGGCATTTCCGGCCCTTCCATACAACTTTCACTCGGTTGTCTCTATATATCTCGCTCAGCATCTCCTCGAAATCATTATCTATGACCTCGTGCTTGATAATATTCAATAGCGATTCTCTGCCTACGTTGTCGTAAGCGCCCTTAATATCCAGAAGTGCTAACCAAAAAGTCTATTCTGAGCGGTTGAAATCTCTATGCACTGCGTTAATACGAATATATTATACTCTGTAAGTGTCTGCATGGTTGAAACCAATTCTGTACTTCCCCCAGTGTGTAGTTTTTCTCCCCCCACTTCGAGTGCTCATTTTATGGCTTGCATTGCCATTCTGTGCATCACTGACGTTATTGTAACCAGCCTGCGCGAGCTTTTCTTATCCTTATCGCCTCTCCCGATATAGGTAATGTTCATCCTGTTTTAACGCCACTCAAATGAAATTTTCTGCGTTTTAGCCATTTGCTTTATGGCATTAGTCAACGGCGCCTTGAGCTTTGAACCCAGCTGTTTGATCAGCTGTTTTGGAATTTCATCGGGTACTGAGGCCGCGTTATCAGGGACATTTTCTTCCATTTTTTTTTTTGCAGTAGAATACTTTTACGCTAAATAAGTACTCTGGAAGTTGTAGGACATCATCCAGGAAGCGCCCCACCACAATTCTTTTTAAAATAGTCACATTAGTGCAGCAGAAGGTAGAAATGTCCCGTCATCATATTGCAAGGAGGTAAACTTCACTGGCGACGTAGACACATTTTCCTACGCTGCCTTCCGTCATGCTGGAAGTTTTATTTCCGACCGTTTAAGCTTATCTCTCTTCGATGGCCGATACCGAATATAGTGCACTCTAAAGTTCTTTAAAATTTATCCACTGCAGGGCGGAATCAAAGCCGGGTCACACGGTTTCCTCAAGAACAACAGCCCGAAGATTTAGCGCGCTGCGCCATGAATGCCCGCATAGAGGGAGGAATTGATTCTCAGTGTTCACAGGCGCCAATGCGCAATGCATCGGAGGAGGGGGGGTGGAGGTGTAGGCGGGGGTTATGCCCAGACTTTGCGGGCGCACTGCTAGATAGCGCAGCCTGTTTAGAGGAAAGCGCCAGTGAAAAGTCCAACTACACTACACGACTCATATGCACAGGCCAACCACCGAAAACAGATCAGAGGCCACGAAATCTTCGTGGCCACGCCAAGGACCTCCCTGAGGCACCGTTAGATGGCGTAAGCTCCCTAGAAAAAGCGTCATAGAGGAGCGCGGCTGCAGCATAGGCTTCATAATTGGCGCGTTTCGACTATTCGCCTACTTTGTTCGCCATCGTAGATGCGCTTTGACTGAATTCGTTTTCTTGTCTTTCTTTTTGAAGTGTGGCACAATCCCAGTGGTGACCTTGAGCTCATCGCATTGGACGATTTATCGAGGTGACTGGTCATTGATGGGGACATTGCAGTCACTGCATCTCACGTAGAGGCATTTGGGCCTGTGACATGACTCTGGCTTGAAGCGGGGCTGCCTAGAGAGGAAGGGCACGTGAGCTCCTAAATTTCAGTTGTTTTTGCGCATTGCAGCTCTTTGATACTTAACTGGCACAATTGCCACCGGGTATCTATGCACCGTACGTGTCGGTTTGCAGTGCTCAGGCCTGTTGAGGAGTCCACTAAGATAAGTTCACTTATATAGAAGTTAGCATTTCGTACGCAAGATCGTGAAGTTTAGCGCTGAAAATTTATTCAACTTTCTTTCTTGTTGTTTCAGCGTTATATACTACGTTGAAAGAACAAAGTCCATTTACCTTTCTACCTAGTATAGCAGATAGCAGATCCAGCATATTAGATAAACACAGAAAAGAGCTGTGAAGTTACACGTGATCACACACTGCTACCAGTTGGCATTGCGTAAAGGTCTGAAATGGTCTGAAGTAGAAGTCTGTATGTTATGCGCGTATGTTATGCGCGTATGTTATGCTACCTTGCAATGACTTTACGAGGAAGTTAATAAACATCCTAATTTTGATTTAAAAGGGGAAAAATGTTTACAAGAATGCTTTACTTTGCGCTATGCAATATACACTACATACACTACATTAACTAGTTAATGAAGGATATAATGTCAATATATCTTACTATAATAATAATGTAATGCTCTAGCGAACATGAACACAAAACACACCAACTACACGAAGAAAATTACGACTAAACTTCATATGTGTGTGTAAGTGGCACCACGCATAGTAAGCGCAATCTGCGGTACTGTAGGCACCCGCCGCTGTAGCCCAGCGGCTATGGCGTTACACTGCAGAGCTCGAAATCGCGGATTCGGTCCCGGCTGCGGCTGCAGCATTGCCATGGGAGTGTAACTCAGAAGAAAAAAACGAGAAAAAAAACGCGTGTGTACCATGGATTAGGTGCGCGTAAAATATGGTCGAAATCAATCCAGAGTCACATAATTTACATGCCTATGATATGCCACATAATTAAAAAGTGATTTCGGCGCTTGATGACCCACAATTAACTTTATCTTTAATACAACGGACAGATTTGCGCCATGGTTAACACAGTTCTCGGAAGTCCATTAAGAGATGCGAGGGCACCCCATGCATACGTAACCTTGGCCTTGCCGCAAACAAATGGTGGCTAGCACAGTTGCTAACGGTAACGTAAAGACAACGACAAATGCAATAATAAATTATTAAACAAGCAAAATTCGATTTATAAGGATGCAACTGAGGGCAGATATGCTACGTAGGCGCTGCAGAAAGTTTCGTAAGCTATACCTTTGCAATCCAACTCAGAAATGTCTCTGCAAACAGGTTTCTTGAGAACGAGATGTTTGCGGAAACCCATATAACGGTACTGCCTGCATCAGTCTTGCGCGCGTTAGGTAATGCTCAATCGTTTTGCACATTGTATAAAATTTATATAATGGTAATAATTGGAAGCTCGTCTACTATAGCGAAAACAAATATTTTTTTTTCATTTGATTGCTGTCTCCGGCGGTCAGATGTTTTATAATTCCTTTGGCGTTCGTCTTCCCTTTGTTTATAGAAAACATGAAACATTACAGCATTTCTGCTAAGGGGACGTCGCAGAGGCTTCTTAGTGGTGTCTTATGAACAAGCATTCGCGGGCAATCATAGAGCGCTCTTCAAGAAGGAAGAGCGGCTTTCAAATTCCTAAAGAAATTTACGCTTGCGAGGGTGACACCAGCTTCGGCACCATCGTTAGATAGCGGATTACAGCCAAGTGGCTATTTTTATCCCTGGCGTTAGGGCCACATTCGTCTGGTGCATGTACACGCGTTATATTGTCACGGTTCACAAGCAACAGGAACTGATAAAAAAGGGCAGGACACTTCAATTGCAGGCCAACTGAAAAACGATCGCACAGGGGCCTCTTCTCCTCTTCCGCAATGCCCGAGATCTTCGTCTTCCTCTGCCTGCCACGTACTGGATGTGGCAATATGTTAAGATGTAGTTTAGCACTGATTTTAGGGTGCCCATAAAAGCCTACTTAAGTTCTTTGTGCTTTTATGTACCTACTTTGCTTTTAGCGCCTGAAAATGCATCTTCTTAGGGAGGGGGTACACTTTCTGTATTTAAAGCACATGCTTCTTGCCGCAAGACCTGGTAGCATTGGCAGGCACTGCTGCTATGGCAGCGCATTTGTCAACTTGCCCTAACAAACAAGCTCTTGCATTGTGAGTGCTAGTTGAGTTTCTGAGGGCTTCCACCATCTGTCTGACACTGGTTTTCATTGCCACAGATGAAAAAGAACCAAAATGGCCTTCTACGGCAGCGAACAAGCAACTGCATGACACACTGCAAGCTCTGATTTGAGCGGGAAAGTCACCGCATTTTAAGAAATGTGTAATGGAGACCTCAGCTTCAAAACACTGCAGACTGCAGATTGCACTGGGTGTATGTTATGCGGAAGCGTGCAAGCATCGCTGAATATGTAATCTCGACTGTAGTTACGTGGTCTCCTTTGTTGGTTCTACATACACACCAGCCGATGGCAGCTCATCTAAACTCTGCAACAGATGAGTACTGAACACTGCCCTTCATTGTGGTTTTCCTTTTTTTTTCTTATTAAAGAGCGTGTATGCAAGTACATTCATACTCTTGCGTCCCAAAATCTGATAAAGAAGAGAAAGAGTTAGCGAAGAATAACACCATAACGACATAAAAGAAGACCTTAAACCAGAGTTTTTGTGAATAGTTCACGAGCCATGCCACAGCTACCGCCCCATAGAACAAGTTTGATGCATGTTATGGGGGTGGCAGCAGCTGTCGAAAAAGCTTGTGCAAAGGTGATGTCTTTTTTTAACAGGAAACATGGATTTTCTTTATCTGCTCAAAGAAATTTTGGAGGTACTTACGGGAGAACACTAAACAATACCAGACAGGCCATCCAACATATGGAAGTATGAAAACACTCCATTTGCCTTTGTCGACGTCGAGCGCTTGCTTTCAGCCTATGCAAGTTTGCTCTTAGTGAAACGAAGCACAATATTGAACGTCAAAACATAGACCTGGTAGTCATGAGTGACTGTTCAAATATCTCCAAAATCTGTTTTAAACGCTCGCTATTCAACGCTTTTTTTTCCTACTGGAACATTTGTTGACTTCCATATATAAGGCATGGGTTTTATAGCTTCTATAATTAACCTCTCAGCAGTTTCCCTAGTGTACTTGACCGTCTTTCATCTTTGCTTCACCTTGCTGCACCACTATAAGCAGGAAAGTTTTGCTATTAAATATAAAAAGCCTGATCTTTGTGTCAAAATAGGTGTGTTGAGTATGTTAGTTATTGTATGTGAATTCAAAGTGGCTTCTCGTGTGCTCAGCAATGCCCTATAAATAAATGGCTTGGACAGTGTGATCGCTCCCTTTCAGACCTCACAAGTTAACGCGGCGTCAGTTCGCTAATCGGGAAAATAGGCTACAAACAAGCGATACATAAAACAGGTAATGGTTTGTGAATAATGTTCAGCTGATTATTTCGATCCTTATCTGTAGTGTTTAAATATCGGCCGGTAATCATCACCAAACGTCGCAAACCTCACTAAACCTCGCAAAGCACTTTTTTAACCCTGTCCGCCCATTGGAAAGTTGCAGCATTTCAACCACGGTTTCTTTTTTTCGAGATTGGATTACCCTTAACTGGAGCGTTAGGTAGATAGATTAAAAGCGTGCTTTTCCTGGCACTTTATTAGAATTATGTATGTGCTAAATTTGTATGCGTGGTGACGATTGCCTTAGAAAGCTCTATTGAATTTGAAAGAAATGAAAGAAAAAGAGACAACATCAAATGGTGGAGGGCGTAAAGTCATACTTAGAAACGAAATTTAAAAAAATGAAGTTCAAATGCTTCACACTGCCAATACAATAAGGATAAGGTGCAGCAAACAAAACAATTCGGTAAAACTCGTAATGCTCCTGTTGCAATACCTGCAGACTGACACCCTCCGAGAATATTCCCAAACGAAAGCACATGATGTCCCACTACAGAACGCTTTAAGCCAGTTCTCGCCCCTTCTCGGTGTACGGCGGTCGCGGTGTTTTGTTTTATAAAGGACAATGATGGATTACAGAAACTACTGAAGATAACGAAGTCATCACTTGAGAATGTCCAGTGGGGCGATCAGATTTCGTCGATCATCTGATACAGAAATGCGCCGAATCCCCGTTATGGCACATTAAACAGCAACGTATATAATTTAATTTGAATGTTAGTTCAAAGTATTGTGTTTCACCTATCGCATGATTCCAAGAATTCTGCACCTTTATTTTCCAACGAATTGGTTTGTCGCCTGCTTATAAAGTATGAGAACCACAGCACCAGCCGGGAGAGTCTTATGATGCGCTCTAATAACGGCTTCTGGATAGGTTGAGGCGGTTGTAATTAGACATGAAAATTTGTGAAGAAAAATATGTATGTATGATTTATATGATGCGTCTTACTTCGTTTTAACTGAAAAGCCTTGCCAGAAGTGGCAAACCGCAATTGATGTGTTCAGGCACTCTTCGTTCCTTCACAGACTTTAATTCCGGAAAATAGAAAGCGGCCTTCGAATACCCATAGCAACACTCCAGCCCCGCCCCCGCCCCCTCCTTAAAGAGTAATTTGCCGCATCAAAGGATACTTTGCTTCTCTTTTATTTAGCAATAGACAACACTTTTCCAGCTGAATCTTGCCCACGCTTTAAGTAAAGATTGTATTTTCTCCTTTAAGTTGAAGATAATAATTGGCGTTGATGAAGCAGGAGGCAGGTCGGAGGTACAAAAACTTGGAGATATATTGCAGCGAAAATATTTACAAAGTCACATGCATAGTTTGCAAAGGAACAATTATAAAAAAACATAAATAAATAGCGCCTTACTCTTCTCCTTTCCCCTGAGTTAGAGCCTAGGATAAGTGTCCCTACTTACGACCAACCGAGTCTGACTGTTTAATCACCAAGTGATTACGGCCCAGACTAGCGTTGCATCGTGCAGGGTCTTACTTATCTATGAATTTAGTGATTACAACCTACACTGAAAGGAATGGCTTCCAGAGAGTCTTTAAATACACTTCAGGGGAGGTGGCAAAAAAGGGCAGGTGGCTACTGCTGGCGCGGCTAAACATTGCCCCAACGAATGCAGTTACAACCTAATTTATACCACCTATTGTGTTGTGCCTAATCTCCTTAGCGGAGTTGTTAGACTTTAGAAGAGCGTTTGGCACTCTTCCTGTCATGGATCTGTCTCTCCTATTCCCACGCCCTTACCGATTTCTTGCTGCATGGGTGCCTCCAATTTTCGTCTTCACGTTTTTGCGTAATTTTTCCGTAGCCCGATCTCACACACTATCAGAACTGACACGTGCCCCGGCAATTTATAAGCACCCCGTCAAAGGAGCGTTTTTGTCGAATTTCATGCTGTCACTACGCTGCCCTCTATGAGCTTTCGACGACTGGCCTATCCTTCAATTGGGGTATTCTTGACATTGCCTGCGATCAGATCATGGGCTGCGTAAAATGTGCTTGCCATAGTGGGGCCTCTGTCGTAGGCATTTAAACCTGACAAAAGTACGTGCGACATCATCGCCCCCACCTTTTGATGACGGTATCCACGCTCCTCTATTCACGGGTTGCATTCGAGCGCTTCACGCACGCGCAATTACCGTTCAGAGAGAGAGTGGAGAAATTGCTTGTATACTTAGTGTGTCACACCACCTATTGTGCATGTTTAGGACACGAGTGCCTTAACATATTTCTTCCATCGTAGCGTCTCTTTTCAATGTCACTCAGAAGTTCCATAATGAATACGCTTCCTTATTTTGACGTATTTGCCACATTCTACCAACCTCGACATGGGTGTGTGTTTTCATCTCTGAGAACCCCCGCCCGCAGTCGAATAAAAATCCATTAAAAAAAAATTACCGACGATTACGTTACTTCCTAATGCGAAATTTGAGCGCAGCAAATAAGCTGTTTCACCTTTTCGATAGATTGAGGCAAAGAAATCGAGCAACACATGTATGCGCTATCACAGAATTTTTTTTTTATTTTTCACACGTATTCCTTTAACAAAGACTCCACTAACAGTTCTTGACAGTCATGAAGGAAGCTTTGTGGTCGGAGAAATAGACTGATATATGTTCGACTTGGTACACCAATGCTTGATTCTCAAAGACGAGATCTATACAAGTGCCTCGCGAGGTTGTCACAGCCGTGGGACGCGTTACGAGCGAGAGGAACGGGATGTTCTCCCGCATAAGTGTTAGGAAATTGCTGTTTGTCTTTATGTCAACATTAAAGTCCCCCACTACTAACATCGGTGTGGATCGATGGACGGTTAATGCGAGTTGCAGGAAGTGCACGACGTCTTTCGTGAGTGCGGTAGCGGACTCACGAAAGCGGTCGGTCGCTACTAGCGCTGGGGGGATGAAAGGGGGGCGGAGCTGGTTACGAGGCCGACGACAACGCCGACGCGAAACCCAGGAACGGACGCCAAAGAGCCATTTGTGTAGCCAGCCCTCCTCCACAGTCTCTCCTCCTCCCTTCCATCATCCTCCCTCGCCCGGAGAGCCGACAGCGCGCATGCGCGGCGGCGGAGCAGATTCGTCGGCGAGCTGGTTACGAGGCCGACGACGACGCGAAACCCAGGAACGGACGCCAAAGAGCCATTTGTGTAGCCAGCCCTCCTCCACACTCTCTCCTCCTCCCTTCCATCATCCTCCCTCGCCCGGAGAGCCGACAGCGCGCATGCGCGGCGGCGGCGGAGCAGATTCGTCGGCGAGCTGGTTACGAGGCCGACGACAACGCTGACAACGACGACGCGAAACCCAGGAACGGACGCCAAAGAGCTGCGCTCTAAAAAATAAGGTGCGTTGCTGTTTACAATGAAATCGACCCATTATACACACTTTTCCACAACGCCCCCATCCGCGGAAGTACACTTTGAAGCATTCCTTGCAGGACGCAGACAATAGGAAGTGAAAACAAGGAAAGTTGGTAAGAATTCTAAAGAATGATGACTAAAAGAACGCATGTATGAGACGCTTCCCTTGATCAGCAGAGCTGTAACGAGACAGCTAGCAAGATATATAGTGAAACGGATGATAATATACACTGAACAACACATGAACACAGTGGTTGCGCGTACATTCAGGAGGCGACGCAGAAGCGTGCTTCATCCGACGCTGCAGTAAGGGAAGAGGGACGACGACGATTCTATGGTTTCAAAGAGCGGCATTATCAATTCCAGCTAAGAAAAAAGAAATACATGGCGCAGTCTTTCGACGACTTTCTGGAGAAATGGGATTTCGGAATAGGGGAAACGGGTGAAAATTCAATTCGGATGGGATTAAGTCGCAGGAATTACATACATACGGCAAGTAGGACGCCGAAACATAGAAGGAAAAAGTAGCGAAAAAGTGACGGAGAGCGATCTCTTCCATATCATAGGCTTCTGGTTTATTTACGTTCTGTGCTCTGCACACGTGTTATAGTGTTGGGCCCTGAGACACGCTACAGTGACAATAGCGATAAAGGGATTCAGAGGAGTATAAAAAAGAAGAGGTAAAGAAAAAAAATCACTTCGCCTGTTTTGTGAACCGCTGAACTTCGGAGTTGTGCGTCTTTTATCTAAGCTGCCGAAACGCAGTTATACACACACCGTCTTCTTAGAGGCGTTCTGGTATTGCTTGTGACTTATGTATAAATTGCTATTTTATCTTGTACGTTTTCAGCAAGAGAACTTTTTGTAAAAGTAAATAGGAAAGGAAGAATGTAATGTTAGTTCTACACAATCTGGAAACTCAAAATACGACTTATTATCCTTGATTTTACTTGTGACAGTAAATAATACTCAAGTTGTAGAATGGGATGCCGGACGATATAATTGAGACCGTTCCTTGAGGTATGCCTTCACTGTACGTTACACTGACGCTAAAAACTTCAAGGCAAATTAGTTTATTCTTCGAATTACATCGCCTGGAGGTGGCGCGCATATTGGCCACCAGAAATTGATTTCAGAAGTAATACCACAAGCCGTCTTTCACAAAACGTCAGGAACTGATTTAAAATCGCTTTGTGCTGATATGAACTTGGTCACTGACCCGTCGCAATACCCTTATTCACAATATGTAAGCTATGGAGTTAGCCAATAGTGTTACCGAACACATTACTAACAAAGCCAATCATCCGCAACACAACAAAAACAGCAAGCAGTCCTCAGGACACACACACAAGAAAAAACAAAGCTTTGCGAATGCAACCTTAGGTTTGGAGAAAAAACGACGACTGCCCAGAAAGAAACCTCGTTTCACTCGTCTTCTCCAAACACGGGCATGTGCGGCGCGCTAACATGATTAATCCGCGCGGGAAAGCGGCCTTCTGTTTCCCCAGGCAATTTAGTTGCGCCCATGACGCTTTCTTTTGTAAACAGAAACGGGGCGGCGTCGCACCCTACAACGCCGTTTGCAATCCGCGACGAATCGGCTGTACACGGGCGAATGCACGAAACTTTGCAACAAGCGCGTATCCTGCAGACATCGCTCCGCACAGATGAAAACAAATGCTTGCGTGAAGAAAAAGCAAGTGAAAACGTCAAGGGCCTATCACAACACAAGGTACAAAGTGCAACGTTACAGGATATGACCTGCCAAAAGCGTACCACAATATAAAAAAAAGATGTTACCAAGATGTGAGAAGAGCAAGAAGTGCCAGTTTTGAAGGCAGAGGAGGGAGGCAAAGTAAACCAGGACGGGAGTGTCATGACTGCCGCCTTCGCGAGTCCCCGTCCGTCGCTGGTGCGCTAATAAAGACTCTTACGCTCGGCGTTTGCGCGACGCACGCAGACACGGCGTGCATCCCTAGGGGCAAGCAGGTTGCCCCGCGTATTTGCATGGCTCTTTCCCTTTCCTCCGTTCCCCTCCGTCGACGCTTGCTCACTGACGAGATCCGCTCCTCTTCGGGCGCTTTGGTGGGTGTCACGTGCTCTCATGCATCGCAGAACGAGCCGAAGGGGCTCGTCCGTCCTAATTTCTACGCAAACAACTCGGCTTCGGTCCTTGCCACCCCACCTGCCCTGCCGCGCGTCCCTGACACGTGAAAGCTCCGGTCTGATACGTGAGTGCCACAGCACTGCAGGCCATCATCGCATTTACCCCCGCCTTCCCCGGTATCTTCTTTTCGCCGCAATTCTACCAATATCTCAAAGTAGTAGCGCTACAAAAAAGAAACAGCTGACCCCGACGTTTGCTCACCCAACGGCAGCCTTACGCTCTTCGGTAAGGTTCATGCCTATGATGTGTGTAAAAGCAACGTCACTGGTAAGCATTGCAGCTGTTCTGAGCGATCCGCATTACAGAGGGTCCTCTATATTTCCTAGATGGTCAATTAGGACGCATGCTGAGTTCAGGTTGCCGCGCTGAAATCTCTAGAAGTGCTTCTCTCTTTTGCGTCATCAGTGCGTTTCATTTCCTTTACTAGCTACTACAAAATTAATTAAATTTTACCCTGTCTAACAGTTGCAAAAGCCGTCACAGCGACAAGGCTAACTGTATGTCTTTAAAGTCGTTCTATATGGTTCGCAGACGAACCGTCTCTGTCAAAGACTCAAACAATTTGCGAAGTCATCGAGACTTCCTTGAATGCTGAGGAACCTGTGGCCAAATTCAGAAAACTTTTCGTAAGCGACTTTTTCTACTTGCAGGCTGCCTGCACTAATAATATGTGAACTAAATATTTTACACGTTTATTAGTGTATAAAAGGTGTTTGGTTGTCTTGTGGCTATTATACTCACGTTTAAAAAGTAAGATAGAATTTCTGGTGAGAACCAATGAAGGTATCTTGTTTTACGACTTGTTTTGGCAAGTAAAAGTGATGATAACTAACAGACGACACAAAAGTAAATAAATTTAGAAGCTATCGCTATAAAATTCTCTTGACAGATAATTATGTGCGTCCAAGGCTGTCATAATCATTACACAGTTTTCAACTACGCTTTTTCTCATTGCACGTCCAGTTAGAGCTCATTCTCTTTCGCTGTCGAGTTTTTGAAGGCCCCAACTATAGGTGTTTGAGAAAGGCAGGGAGGTTAACCGGAGAAGATTCTGTTTGCTACCGTGCACGGGGGGAAGAATAAAGGGAAGTGAAAGACGGAAAGAAGACGGGCGGAGAAAAAACAAAGACAAGAACAATAAATATAGGAGGTTGAGAATGTCCGTTAGAACTAGACTCTCTCTAATAGGCCACGTGAACGCAAAAAATTTCAAGAGTTCCTTGACTGTCATGTGGCGTGACGATTGTATAGGTCGGCGTTCCAGGATTGTCGGCTCCGAAAGCGCCCGGTCGTCAAGACGTGCCAGCGTGTTCGCTGGTGACTGTCTTTGTGCGCTGTATCGGTGACAATGCCAAAGAACGTGTTCGATAGCTTCCTCGTCGTCGCAGTGGTCACACGCAGCATTATCCTGCCTTTTGATTCGAAAAGCAAATAATTTTTCAAAAGCGACACCAAGCCACAGTAGGTAAAGAACCGTTGTCTGGGGTCGGGACAGTCCAGGTGGAGGACGAAGTTGAAGGCAAGGGTCCAGTAGGTGAAGACGTGTGTGCCGGAAACTAAAGGTATGCTCCAGAACGATTGTATGATGTCGTTTGCAAGCACTCGAAGTTTCGCTGTTTCATCTGTTCTTGTCAGCGGGTTTGGTTCCTGCACGCCATCCTCATGGGCAGATCAAGCAGCTTCATCAGCATGTTCGTTGTCCATTACGTCACAATGGCTAGGGAGCCACTGAAGTGTGACGTCGTGTTCTTGCTCGACATGGTGGTGAAGGAGCTCTCGTATTTCTAGAACTAGTTGTTCGTAGGGTCTATGGCGTAAGGCAGAAAGCAAGCAAACAAGTGAGCACGGGAGAAACGAATATTCTTAAGTGTGTAAAAAATGTTTCGACTGTGTCCAGCATCAAGATCGCCTCGAAGAATTCGAACAATTCTAGCAGAAGAGCTTTTTACTGAATGCAGGCCTCGTTAAAGAAATGCCCAAATAACTGCAAGACGCCATACATAGGCAGGTTTTTCGGGTCATTAGCGCCCATGCGGGGATAATACATTCGGCGCTATTCTTCGAGAGCCCATTTTAAGACGACCTTGTCCACTATAGGTTTACTATGAAATAAACTGTGCCTAATATGCAATAATGTCTGAACCAAGTTAATAATTTTTAAACTTGCAGTTGGGAAAAGAAATTGAGAATTTTGACCGGAAGGCAAAGAATGAAAGCGATAGGAAGGGACAGGTGTTTCCCGAGATTATCCACCCTCAACGGCGCGGGCCGTGCATGCGCCATCAATACCGTGACAGCACGCCGACGGCGACTTAGGTACGGACGCATCCCGACTGCCCTGAAGTGCTATCGTAGTAAAAGTGGTTTCGCCCTAGAATTGAGGGAATAGCAAAGTTCGTGGTTGTGCTGAAGGCATCTGTAATTGAATGCAAACGCTGCATCATCACGTAATTCTTGTAAATTGTTACGAAGTCTATTTTGCCATCGCTGGTATTACGATAATTGGAGGTGTCTTAAAAACGGTGGTGTCTCTGAACCATGAGTATAATTTTGCGTGCTTCAGGACCACAGGACCAGCGCTACAGTAATGATAAATCAATCCTTAAGCTAATAACATTCGTGAAAGTGGTTGCTGGCGAATCATGACGTTGGATGTATTTATTAGTGAAGGCGACGGACCAACTGCTTACAGCTATTACAAACGAAAAGTTTTGCGATTTAGTGCTCAATTTTCAACGCCCATGGTACGGAAACCAAATTCCCACGAAAATAGTTGCTTTTCTGCAGTTTACTATAAATAGGTCAATTTGCGGTGTATTCTGCACAATGGCAGAGAGTCTGAAACTTTACCAAGAAAAAGTACTGCTATACAAAAACCCAGTTCAATCGTGCTCATTTCTGCTTAGAGCAGAATAAAGAGTCGGAGCCAATGGCTAATATTTGCGGCCCAAGTATTCGTACGCAACCCTATCGAAGCGAGGGCCGACCACTTGGGAGAGTCGAATCTAACGGAACGCTTGAGCTTTTAGGGGCAATTCAAGTATATACCATGGTAACCAGTCGAAGATTTCACAAGTCTGTTTTGCCATTATGTGAACAACGGCGAAATAGTTAATGTTGTCTTCGTGCTATTATAAATTACAGTAATAGTAGCATACGACAATGGGTAAATTTAACTATCGGTCAGTGGTACGCATAGTTGCTGATTGATAGCCCTAGTTCACTGGCATAACCGAAAGAAACCAATTTTTGTTGCAGAAAACACTTTTGAAATAGCTTTCTAAGATTAGTTCCTGTTTTGTAAAAAAAAGCCTCTGGTAAAAAAATAATACCCCTTAATGTTTTGACAGCTTTTGTTAGCGAATTCGAAGTCTGAAACAGGAGTGCGAGAGCCAGCACATATAATAGGACGTGGAAAACTAAGACCAGTGCCATAAGCTCTAAAAACATTTCATTTCTGCGGTATTCTTCATTTAGGCGTTTGTTGGCTATCCGCCTTCTGCTCTTGCCACAAAAGCCTGGAAGGATCGCATAGTTGGAAGTCTTCTAAAAACATGAGCATTCCCTGACTTCGAAAGGAGCCAGCACTTGGAGACCTATACAGTGTAAGGAATTCGCAAAACGTTATCCGCAAGTTCTCCTCCACCATCTAGCCGTCTCAAGAGACCACGTTGTTTAGACGCTGTAATCCTCAATAATCCTATAATGTATCGGTTTGCTCGCGCTTTCAGGTAATACCATGGCTTAGCTTATGCACTTGCTTTTGTCTTTATGTCCGCTGGGTTTGCGGCTCTCGTACCGACATTCGAATGAGGTTCAGTCCTCCGCGAAGCTCCACTGCAACTTTTCTTGAGCAGAGGCTAAACAACTTGATCCAACCTACGAGACCTCACCGGGGCTAAGTGCACGTTCTGCGAAATGTTGTATAGCGTTTGTTCTGTTTAGCACGGAGGCATTAACAGGAAGATCTATGCTACGACCAGTCTGCTTAGACGCGAGCAGATGAAAAGACAAAGAATATTTTTATGCATTGCACGGTATATCTCAAGTAACAGCACGTCGTTTCTTTTTGTGTGTGTGGCTTTAGAGTGTAAGGACAATATTTCTGGTTCGACGAAAGCTTTTCGAATTGGTGACCGCATAAGAAAAGTAGAAAGTGAGCGAAGAAAAGCGAGTTAAGCATACTAGACTTCAACCCGATGGCTTTTCTACAGGTGGGAGGGGGAATTTGGTAGCAAAACAAACAGACCGACAGACAAAAAAAATTTAAAATTTAATCATGGGGTTTACTTTCCAAAACCACTTTCTGATTATGAGGCACGCTGTAGTGGAGGACTCCGGAAATTTCGACCACCTGGGGTTCTTTAACGTGCACCTAAATCTAAGCAAACGTGTGTTTTCGCATTTCGCCCCCATCGAGTCGAATGCGGCCGCCGTGGCCGGGATTCGATCCCGCGACCTCGTGCTCAGCAGCCCAGCACCATAGCTACTGAACAACCACGGTGGGTAGACAGACAGACAGACAGACAGACAGACAGACAGGCAGGTCGGCAGCAGTGAGACTGGCCCGCGACAGTGCGTTATGCCTAGTGTAGGTATCTGGACATGTGGCTCTTATCGCATGATGGTGCAATTTCATGCTGCTGGCCGAGCGTTGCCTACTTTGTTCATCCATCGCACGCTTGAAAGCAGCTCAATAACAGTGCGCAAGCACCCCGTCACGTGGTATTTTTTTCATAATTCGTGAGATTTCTTTGGAACGCGGAAAAAAAGGAACCGCGTGAGATATATCGTGTTGGAAATAATTTATTGATACGTTTCTCGAGGTGCTCTACAACTTCGCGCGTAACACTTGGGGTCTGCAGCCAATACTTAAAGAGTTGATTAATTAAACATAACTAATCCGTTAGTTAAAGGTAAAATGAAAAATAGCCTGAGTAACTCTAGGCGAATGCCAACATTATGGATTCGGTTCAACTCGCTTGCGGAGTGCCTTTCATTTTTAAAACTCTGGCTCAAGTTAAGTGGGACAACCTGTATATTGCCAGGTTGTCTATGGACAACTTGTCGGATACGTATCCTAACAGGTGCCCGCGCGAACTTTTCGGTCGCGCTGCCCGATGTCGCAGCGTGTTTAGTGGAAAGCGTACACGTCTATTCCCGGCTCTATACACGCTTCTTACAGGACGCCTTCAGGGGATGTCAATGCGGTGTTTAGCGACATTGCTTCAATGCTATTCACATTGCCGTCGAGATTCATCGTGCGGTGGGCTGAGCTGTATTATTTTCGCACATTCATTTCCCGAAGCCTAGTGACAAAGAAAGCAGTGATTCTATGCGCACAGCGTGACGCGACGTGGCGATGCCAGTGTAGAGCGCTATCACATGTCGCGGCGATGAAACATGTGCTTGGAATGCCTGCTTATCGTTAACTGAATGGATGTTGGCGTCTGTGTATCTGTGTCTGCGTGTCAAACAAAATTGGAGAAAGAAGCCTGCTTCCGGAGCGCTCCTTCAACCGGGCCTACACTCGCACAAACCTTTGAAGCTAGATTTTTTCGCGAGAGTACATTTAAGCAAATCCTGATGCTAGACATACTAATAGCGAGTGGGGCCAGTCAATGTAAAAGAACACTTGCGAATGAAACGCTTTGTGAATACGGTTCCGAGATAGCTTACTACTATTAGCGTCCGCTAATTTTCTCTTTACTTCGGATATTTACAGTTGGAGATCTGATGAATAATCTGTGTTGTTAGAGAAACGACTAGAAGTATCGTATTTTCCGCAAATCTAAGCATCTCCAGAGTCCATGCCTCCTTTGTCTTTTTCGTGACAGAAGGAGACTGGGGAAGTTACGGGAATGTAAGCACCTTAGTTGTTTTCGAACTTGCGCTGATTGTGGTATATTGGTGAAGTCATAAATAAACTGCGGCAATGTAAACAAGCTCAAGTAAAAATTGAAAAATGAGATTTACATAGCATGCAGGCGCTTTTGTTACATCTTATGTGTTTGCGTTCTTAGGGTACTTCACGCACTTTCCGGAGTCTAAGATTCCTCAAGGACAGCAACCAGATGCATTTTCAGGTTGCGCTACAAACTCACTGAAGATGTACCACTTTCCAAGAAAAACATTTCAAGCCAGCGCTTTAAAGAGCTGCGACAATAATCTACGGGTATGTGCCGCTTTGCAATGCACCACTCGCCAACTTGAATCACTGAGTATGTGCCGCTGAGCGTGCTGCAATCGACGGAACAATCCTCAGCGCTCAAAGGCACCGGCACGCCACGCTTCTAGTCTCGGAGGCCAAGCGCGCAGTTGTTGGCAGGGCCACTAGATGGCACTACGTGTCCAGAATGAAGCGAGAGAGAGGAGCCCGGTTGCTGCATGACATGTTTCTCGGTGTTCGCACGCACTGGTGCGCCATGCATTTAGGAGGCCAAGCGAAGGCTAATGTGTATACTCACAACGCTCGTGTGCCCGCTGCGGAAACCAGAACAACGCCCTGGCTGTGGTAGAGCGTGTCAACTGGAGTGTGACGGTACGTCGGGTTGGATGCATCGTTTATTGAGCCAAACTCACTGCGCGTCTCTGGGAGCCGTGCGACCCATAGAGTTTCCTACAAGAATTACTAGAAGGAAGAACGCCGGCGTTATTACTTATGGGAACGGCAAGCGTGGTGGTTCAGACAGCATGGAAATGATGGCTATTACATGGCGTTGCCTAAACTTTGTCTTTATGACTTCAAACGACCTTGTAATTATTTGAGCTGATGACTTCCCACAAAATATTGCGTCAAAAATTCTTCAATTCGCAGTTACTTTGCGTGCGTACACAGTCATATTGCCTTCTGCATTTAGAAAAAGTAGGATTGCTTTATCTGCCTGAACGCAAATAAAGAATTGTAAACAAAGCCGAAAAAACATCTAAGGTGACTAGGTGTACAAAAAAGAACAAGGGAGATAGCAATTTGAAGGTTGGAGCTTCAAAAGTAAAATTCCTTCGACATATCACTAACAATAAACCATTCCTTTTCGTTCTTCTTGAGTAGAAAAAGGTGCGGAAACAAGGTAACTTGATGACTTCAGGCTGTCACCAATCCTAATGTGATGCAGTGTTCATACGCGGCGCAAATCAAGAAAACGTTTCAAAATTTCTGAGATAGGCCTTTAGCGAACCTGATGACGCAACGCGCAAGCTTTGTATAACTATTCGCGTATATACGCCATTTCAAGAACACACGAAGGGAGGCTTACAAAATATTTGTGAGAGAAACTCCCGCTGATCGAACGCAAAACTAAGCATGCGCAATTCCTA
This sequence comes from Dermacentor albipictus, assembly GCF_038994185.2. NCBI lineage: Eukaryota > Metazoa > Arthropoda > Arachnida > Ixodida > Ixodidae > Dermacentor > Dermacentor albipictus. Next base: position 377,045,983 of record NC_091821.1, read on the forward strand.
ATTAGCTTAAACAGCAACCTCATCGTCTCTTGCACGTGTTCCGCTAGTCGATATGTTAGCAGTTCGCTGGAAATTACTCCTGAAAACCTGAATCTATTTTGAAAGGGACTAATGAAATTTTCATGATTCTCATGTTCGCATTCTTTTCATGCGCAGCAAACTGAGAGAGTGAATGTTGAAGAAACATACTCGAAGTAAGCTTTTTTTAGTCTGAGGAAAACATGGTGGCGTTGCGTGTTTGCACATGATGCTTTGCAATATTTAATTTCGCGCTTTCTTAAAAATCACTTGCGGTATTGCAGATAGCATTTATTATCTGCAACCATTCATTTATACGGAACAATATAATAAAAAGTACTTAAAGAAAATAACTGTGTGGAACGTTAGCATTCATAAAAAAATTTCGGCAAGATTACATTCACGCAGAAACAAAGACACCCTCATGAAAAATAAACTATATCGGAGTTCATCTTCTAGAATTCTTCCTCTTTCCTAATTATTATTGATAGCAATTACGAGATAGGTTGAGCGCGCCGACAACAGCGTGTCGGTCATTATCCGGATCCGGTAATCGCTTTCATCGCAGATTGGATGCCGGAACTCCAGATATTAAGTTACTGAATTTCTCGGAACCTCACGGCTCACGTTGTATGAAGGCAAAATTTTTAAACGTCCTATGCAGTTAGCTGCAGCGATACAGCTTTCCTAGACGTGTCGCTCTTTCAGCCCCGTCTTGTCTGCTTTCGTGTTCGTTATCCGCACATGCTTACCGTGGCTGGAAGCGAGATCATTACACAAGCGACGCAAACTCATTACAACGAGGCGCAGAAAAAAAAAAAAGCATATGAAACAGTCGAGCTGCCCTTTTCCCTTCTGAGAACGTGCCTGCCGTCAAGAAATATGACAGTCGTAATGACGTGTGCATTAACAATGGCGAGCGTTGCGAAGGCGTGGGGCATTATGAAATGTAGCAACAGTTCGTGGCGTGTTGTTGCCATGACCTCAACAAGGAGTGCGTTGAAGTTTAAGGCACGTGGTGTTTTGCCTAATTATAAACTTACGATGGTGGATTGTGGCTTAGCCAGTTCGCACTGCGAGGTCTTCTTATTCGTGGTAATTTTCCCGCATTATTCAGCGAACGAGCCACCCAAGCCCGCCACCGGAATCTTTCCAAGTTATTTTTGGCGTTCACGGCTCTCCTTCTTTCAAAGACACAGTAAGAAAAAAAACAGTGATTTGATTTCCAAGAGAAAGAATTGCGTCATCTCGTGACAATGATCTAAGACGACGAAGTGCAGTGAGCCAAGGTTGGTTCTTCCTCTAGCTTTACCAATGCAAAATCAAACGACAATTGTCCTGTTGGAAAGCCTACGAAGCAACATAATGTGACGGAGACGGTAATACGTCGCGAGCTTTCCTTTTTTTTTTTTTACCGTAAGCTATGCACTATAACAGCTCCTAGGGGTCATTAGCTATTCCCGGCGGGACTTCATTTGCCCGAAAAGCTTACTTTATTAGCGGGGATCTTTCAGGGGCGCGCGTGGAACGCACTGTCGCTGCTGGCGTGCGAGCTAGCCGAGCAGCCATGAGCCTTCTTTGCGTGCCAGCTGCGGTGTATGTGCATGCGCGCCGTACTCGTCACCCGCCGAGTTGTGGAGTGGCCTGCGGTGGCTCACCCAACGCGCGCGCGTACATGGTGTCACCGAGGTACCTCGTTAGCGAAAGCACTTCACGGAAACGTCTTTATGACGACACGAGCGCTGCCGTTCCACACGTGCTCGTTAACAAACGGAAACATGGCATCAAGAACGCCAAATGAGAGGCTGAATAAGACGTGTTAAAACAAGCAGTAAGAAGAGACGGAAGCAGAAAAAGGTATTCGAGAGCCGGGAAAGAGAAGCTTCGAGAGAAACTCGGGAATTGTGGAAGGGGCGTGTCTAGTTATCGACCTGTACAAAACAAAGTTTGCCGTTCTCGTTCTTTTCCCTATTCCTTAAATTCCTACGGCTTTTATTCTTGTTTTCATTCCCACCTCCGTGACTTTCTAGTTACGTCTGTCACTGGAAAATGAGAGGCAGAGAGAGAGAGAGAAGGAAAAAATAAATTACGGGGTTTCACTTGCCAAAGGCACGATCTGAAGCGAGAGGAAAGGAAGGAAGGAGGAAAAGGAGACTAACCGACTTGTTCTATAGGTGGCGTTGGGTTAAGTATACTTTGCCCAGTTTGGCGACCGCAGGTAAGGCAAGGTGGACAGGGGAGTGAAACAGAGTAAGGAAGAGAAGAGAGGAGTCATACACAACACGTACTATTTTTTTTTTATCTGCCCGAGTTGCCATGCAGCATAATGTGATCACGTGTACTATATGAGGCACAGCATGTTGAAAGTCGGGAACTCTTTTTTTACATTTTGTTTGTTTGTTCTTTGTGGCGTGCCCAACTTGAATTTTAGCCTTAAGTAATGCTTGGGCATGTACCACGGGATTTAGTGCTATGTTGTTAAGGTTTTAGTAAATTCACAAATTGACGCTCTGTTGAAACTGATGCGCAGACACTGCGAACCATTTGCCAACAGACACTGCGTCTGTTGGCAAATGCGACGGAAATAACTGGTGCAGCTTTTGATAGCCAGGTGACTCGGAGATTATATGATATCAATCTAAGGGATCAGTAGGGAACGTGGAAGTCGCTAGAAGTGAACGAGAATAGCGCAAGTCTCACAGATTAATGGATAAATCAATAACAAGGATGACCTCTCCCTATATAAAGATGATACAAACATAAACAGGAGAGGTAGATGGCACACGATAGCTGCATGTAACAGGATCATGGAACTAGAGCCATTTGGTCAAGTGGTAACTCTCACGGTAGGGAAAAAGCACTTACGTGTGTTTTCTAGGCTGATCCCCCTGAGGTCGGACTCTCGGGGCCTTTGTTTGCACAAAAGGCCCATCGCCCTGCGTGCTAAAGACTCACCAGAGAGTCTGTTCTCATTTTTCGGCACGGAAACGGGGATTAACGCAAAAAGAAAGTTCCCACGAGCACGGTGCACAAGCAAACGCGTTCACAGAATCTACCCAGCAAAATGCAGCCAATGACATGCAAACAATAAGAAGCCCATTGTGTTTTCTCCTCCCGTATTGCTCAGTCAAAGAAAATTGGCCATTTGCAAAATTCTTGCTGCGCATTGCGAGTAAAGTCATTTGCAGCCAAAACGTTTTTGCCTAAAGACTTGTCGAACAAAGAATTTTTGGCGTTCAACGGTGTCGCCTTGACTATCGGCAAAATCGGCACACCACTGTACTCTGCAAGGGCTCGGCGGTGATAGAGGTTATTTAATGGCAACAATACATTCCCTCTCGGTGTTCAGGTGTTTGGTGAGAAGGAGCTATAGAAACAGAACATTTTCAGAACAATTATCTAGAAACTTTTGTTGTCGCGCTCGCTCCCTGGTGGAAGGATACCGCACTTTAGGGAGAAAGATAGCCTGTTGATATGATATTTTTGTTGAAAAGCAACCTTGCATTGCGACCGACTTGCAGATTTTTGCTAATGCACTTTGCCCAACATCGGCCACTGTGAAAAGTCAAACGGGAGTAAGGATAGGGTGTTCATCAATCCTCGACTACAAGAGTAGCCACACATTTGTCCCCTGGATCAGCCGTCGCTGCTTCTGCGGGTCTGAGCTGGTCAGCGCAGTCTTCACCGTCATCTTCCTCCAGGCGCTAGAGGTCGTTCCGAATTTAGCAAATGATCAATCCTCTAACATAGCCGTACAGTATTGGTTGGTTGTAGGAAGGAGGCTCTCAGGAGGTCTAGAGATATTTGCCCACAGAAGCGTTGTGCTTTTAGGTGTATGCGAGACGTCTTTATTACACTACAAGAATAGAAATTTGGCTTTTGAATTTTGTGCGCACTGTACTTCTAGTAACTACGTCTGCTAGCACCTGACAGGTACTGTAGAAGTTCACGAATTAGACACAGACAGCTTATATGCATTCTATAAGCATCTTATTGCATCACTGACTGCTTGTTTTTCGCGTAATATTTTCCTTTCCGCTGCATGTCTTCTATACATAGCATGCACGTACATCATTTAAGGATACGGCGGCGCCATGTTGGGGAACCTAAAGGCCTATGCGCGCGCCTGTTGATAAGGTTCCCCAAGGTGGTGGAAGGTAGCGGAAGCAGACAACAGTAGCGGATGTGACGTCACGTGCATACTATGTATAGAAATTCCGTACAATATGGTACAATCGCTAACTGGGCGAAAAGACACATTTTCACAGAAAACTCAACAGCACAAACTCAGAGGCACGGCGTATTCTTTCGCTGCATTAACCGGTTTGCGCGGTAAGGTCATTTCCGCAGAAGTCTTACATCAGTGACAAAGGTCGCTTTAGTATAGTGCTTTTTAGCCAGTTTATCGGCACCTGTGAAATTACCGTCCATACGTCTACTGTCAAAAGTTGAGTGACCGAATTCAAATCAAAGTCTATATAGACAGTTTGAAACCATATAGGTAGGTGTAAGAGAAGGAGGGAAAGGAAGGGCAGGGACTTCAACCGGACGCGTGTCCGGTTTCTAACCTGGAGCAGGGGGTTGAGGGATGAAAAGAAAGACAGAAAGAAAGGAGAGGGGTAGATGAACTAGCAGTGGGAATACGTTCGGCTGCCCATCGTACCTACAATCGGTCACTGACGCCAGTCGACTTCAAAAACGGTACAGTAGCGTCCGCATCGCTTTGTAGGCCGGCGACAGGTTAGGTCATGGTTCTTCCACGTTAGGCCATGGACACGTTAGGCCATGGTTCGATAATTTCCCGTTCATGTTGCAAAGGTCACTATTGGAAATGTAGCATATTGGCTAACTACACTGTGCACAGGCTCCGCGACATCCGAAGAAAGGAAAAGCCGTCTATGATTTTCTTGTGTTAAGCTTACAGTAAGCTTCACTAACAATGGTTTTAGAAATATGAGAGATTGTGTGTCAGAAACAATGTTCAGCTCGCCCATCAGACCAGCATTATAATTGTAGACATATCAGAGGAAATTTCCCTTGCATTTTGCAAATGCTGGCAACGGTTATGTTTAAATGTACAATAATCTCTGATCTCTCCTCAACGACAGAGCTTTCTTTTATTTGCGCTAAAACTCTGTCCACTGTGCTGGTCATTATGAGCTGGGATAAGATGCAAGGTACCTGCAAGACCTCCAGTGGCGTCCCACCTGCCGTAAGGCAATTTTATTTCACAGAAGGGCTAAATAATGCATACGGCTGAGCTTGAATCAGCTGCACGGTACCTGCGAATTCTCGAGTGGTCTTCCACCTACCTTAAGGTAATTGCATAAGACGGAAGGGCTAAGTAAAGCATACGCCTGACAACAATAATCCTGATTACTGTTTGTGTACAAAATGCATGTCAAAGCTTATATGCGTAAAGACCAGCAATTTATGTTGGCTTCCTAAAAGATAGAAAAATACAAAACTAAATCCGATAGCACCTAAGCACTTGTTAGTTGTGAAAGCGAAAGCACTAATCTACAATTGAACATCGCTGAGCGGTCATTAGAGTTCTGCGCTTAGATTGATGTGCCACAGCGGTACGTGCTGCTTGAGCCAGCAAGCAGCAGCAGCCTGTGATGCGAATGCCTCATGCCACCAACGTCCTGACCGACGCGAGACCGAGGAAGCAGAAGCCACCACCAAGGCTGACAGTCGCGTGAAGCAGCTAAGCCCAGCGAAGGTGAGAGAGAGAGAGAGAGAGAGAGAGAGAGAGAAAGCGAGAGAGAGAGAGATATGGAAACGCGCACCAGCTTCCGAGAGCGAGAGCGAAGGCGACGTTGGCTTGCGGTGATGCCTTCTTCTCTCGCGCAACACCTGGCGCGCTATCACTAGCAGGGCTCTCTTTCACCCGCTCTGCTCCGTCGAGGCGCCCTTGTGACGTGGCGTCGCAGCCAGTGGGCTTCATGTGCCATTTCGCCGCTACAGACCACAGACGTCGGCTTTGTAGCTCTAAGGGCTACTTGACGCTTTCAAATCAATAAACCGGTTATAACCTTACATGCACAGGGTGGTCTACTCTTAGTACAAACACGGCGCAACGTGGCCGCACATCGAAAATAAGCCGCGCAGGCTCACAGAGTCTTGGAGGTGGGGCTTCATATCGTGTGTCGTCTGCTAAAGCTTGACGTGCTCTCGCGCTTTAGCAGACGACACGAAGCCCCGCCTCCAAGCCCCTTTGCGCCTGCGCCGCTCAGTTTCAGTGCGGGGCCACGCTGCGCCGTGTTCGTACTAAGAGTGGACGGCCCTGCACACCTTCCGGCACACGGGAGTAGAGTGTGGCAGCTCTGCGTGCAAAAGCACGCTTGATCAGTCGACAGTGCGCCACTGGTTCGAGACAGCCTGTTTTCAAACATGCTTGCCAGGAAGGCTGGTCACCACTAGCAGTACTTCTCACTATGCAGTTAGCATTGGCTACGCACTTTTTAAACGGTACCGCCATATGCCAGGCAAAACTATGGCTTTCTACAGCGCCTGTCTTCTCAGTAAATAGGGCTGAGCAACTCGCAGTACTCGGCCAATGACATTGTTTGTCCGCACCGCTGTGTCGCAGCACTTGACGAAAAGAAATATTTCTCTATTCAGCGAAATCCACTCCACAGTGCAAACGCACAATACTAAATGCAGGTTCAGCGCTCTACGCAGGGGTACTCTGTATTGGCGCGAACGACGAATAGCACGATAATAGGAAATATTGTTGACTTTGGGGCCACTTGTTGTTTCGCAGCGTCGACAAGTGAGTTCGGAAAAGTTTATTAGGCAAGAAAATGGTAAGACTAGCCGCTGCTTTCGCTTTCCTGTAGTACCGTGGTTCTTTAGTTGAAATAATACTTCGTCAGTGAGATGGAAAAAAGTGGAACAAAAACCATCGCTTATGCTAAAAGTCGTAGAAGGAAATAAGTGAACAGAACATGGAAAATGTGCTATACAAAGCAGCGGGCGTCCTATGCATTCGGAGCTACAGGGAGTAGCAAAAGATAGACTCCCATAACGACGGCTGCGCCCTGGGAATTTCACAGCGTGACGTACAGTAAGAAGAGGAGAAGATGGTGAGGAATAACAATGCTTTCCATCGAGAGCACGTGCACGCGGCCTACTGAAGCAGAGAGCGTGCGGCGTTTCAAACGGCGCTCTCTAAGTGGTTTAGAGACGCATTGGCTGCGTCCCCGAACCGTGCCAGCGCTACGGGGCTGTGCATACGCTGGAGCAATATCTGGCTACTTGATTTGCATAGTCAGCAAGACTGACTTGAATTTGCCATTCAGAGCTCCGAAGTTAGGTACAGGAGCAAAAGTAGAGGCACTAGAGCAAGAAAAAAGAATCGCTCAACACCGCAGAAGTTCTGTACCGACGACGAACACCTAAAGAAAGAGGAGAGAAAACGACCGAATGGAGGGGGTGAGAGTGAGAAAGACGCGCAATAAATGCAGCTCGAAGAGAAATAGGATGCGAGGCGTAGAAAAAGAAATTGAACAATACTGGATGCTCGGTGAAAACTGGCAACAGGAAATACGTCACGCTATTATTAATGTCGACTGTTTGCTGCCGCGAGCATCGGAAAAAAAGAACGCTAAACGAAGTTAAGAGACATTCATTTATATTTATATTCTTTCCCGGCAAAACTAAAGATATACGCGTATAAATTAAGTTATTCTTTGGGACTTACTTTTCTTGCGTCACTTAGCGACAGGCCCATGAAGTGCCACACGCATGCGCCATGCGTCAGACACGCCGCCGAAGCGAGCGAGGTCGGCTGCGCCTGTGAGCGTTGGCCTGTTCGATGACCCGTCTGCTTGTTTTTCATTTTCTGGATTTAGCCGGGTAATAGGGCTCCCCGGGTATTGTTGCGCTCTTTGTGCACTTTGACATGGCACCACTGCACTATTGGACTACGGGAAGGTGAAAAATATTGTTTGACAGTCTGCTGCGCATTTCAAGCAATTAGGCTTATGGAATGGAACTTAGACTTGTGACGCAGTTAGCGACAAGCAGCTCAGCCGTCCTGACACAGTTAATTTGACTTAATGACTCGCCCTGGGAGATGTTTGTGACACTTTCTGTGAGTCCCACATTATTGTGACTAATTTCGGTAGTTTCTGGGCGCGCTTGCCGTGCTCGGTGCTGATAGGCAGTTAGCCAAAAGCAGTTGGGCTCGTGTGACGCAGTTTTTTCCCCTGTACTGAATCTTACTGGGACAAACTTGTGACGCTTTCTCTGACCCCGAGCATTATTGCAATTAATTTCGCTAGTTTTTCGGATACACTTTCGCACGTTTCGCCTCTACACGCATTATTCCTATTAGGTGTTAATACCAAAATGACACATGCTTGTAATTTACTTTCTTCAGCTGATGTCGTCCGGGGGAGCCTCGTACTGGGAACTACTGCTGCTTACCTGGTGTCACTGCGTTGGATGAATGCACAAAAGCCCGTAACGAGAATTCATATAGAGCAAAATATACATTTCCTCATTTAACAAGGCCTCTTGCACCTTCTTCATGAAAATGCACCTGGCACTTGTTCGACGGAGTCGCGTGATGGTTCGGTGCTTTACCTGACCGACGTAACACAGCCCCGACTGCTTCGCACTCTTGAATTCCTTTCGGCGTGCATTTGCCATGCCGACTATGTGCGCATTTTCTAAAACCCCCACAGCAGACGGAACCAAAGCAAGCCGACTGAAGCTACCGCTTGCCTATCACTTAAGAGCTTATTTCCCATCATCCCATTCCTCTACATGCTTTGTGACTAAGTTTCAAGATTGTCACGTGACGCTCCTTCCTAGCATTTTTCTTCCTGCATGGTTCTATGGGAGTGTCCGCTCTCGTTGAATCTTTTCTCTATGTGCGAGGCCTCAAAGGAGAATAAGGAAAACGCAATTCTTAGACGCGTAAGATATTATCTCATTCGGTGTCTACTCGTATTTATTGTGATCAAGCACGCACGAGCAAATCATTTTCTGAACAATCATATTCTCAAAAACTCACGATGACTAGTAACAATATGCAGTATGTCAGATCTCTTTGCTTGGTCACATTTATTTTAAGCATGCGTACAGTTGCGTGAAATATGGTGTTCCTGAAAGACATGCGTAGGTAAAATAACCTCGCCAAACGCTAATACAAATTTCGAAGGATCAAGTGATTTAGTTAACTTCAGCAAATCCACAATAAAGGACTAAAATTTGGAACGTTTATCTTTCAGATCATTTCAGCATTTGTTACATGCACGAAAGAATGATACGAAGTGTATTTTGGGTGTTTCGGTTTTCTCTTATGGCGGCTGTTTGAAGTTATAGGTTCATTTCTCTGTTATTTCCCCAAGCGTGGAGCAAGAGTCTTAGAGCACTTCTCCCCGGCCGACCTTACTACAGTTCTTCTATTAGTTCTATAGGTGCGGGCATGTATTTGCCAAAAGCTTAGCGCTACAATTTGGCACCCGTTCTCCATAAGGTGCTCTACAACTGCGCGTCTATAAATCATTAACTAACGAATATATAAATTCGCATCAATTTCTATTCGTTTGCGGTCACTGCGCATTGAATAACTCAGACTCTTCAAACGGGTAAATACTATGCGATACGCACGTCTCTACAGTAATTTCTTGTGAAGGTATATGATAGTAACAATTTATCGTAAAGTAGCAGCACTTTGGAAGCATTGTGAGCTCGACTTCGACCTATGTGTTTACTAATTATTTTTGGAATACAACGATCGGAATAGCTGTTCGAAAATCGTTTGGTTTGCACTCAAGTACAAATTATATTTTAATTACAACGACATCGTCTGAAAATACCCGATTTCGTCATGGCATTACGCATCACGTGATAAAGCACCTCAATTTTCTACTGTTTTGGTGCCTATAGCAACCAGAATGAGTTATTCGGTAACCCAATTTCTAAAGCATTTGACTTAGAAGCTACATAATAGCTTCAAACTGGGGAGTCATTTCCAACTGTATATTCCCGCTAAGCAGCAGACGTTTGATCTTTACTATTTTGCGTTGCAGAAATCGAATATTGAGTTTTGGTCATTACTATGGACTAAGAAGATTTAAATATACTTATCCTAATGCTCTTGAGCGCTCTTTGCGAACTCACCTTTTGTACCCCTCTCCTGCTTGGGCAACACTGCTGCCTGCAGTATCTGTAAATAAATGAAAAAGTTATAAAAAAGAAGAAGAGAGCTAAACTATCATCTTCAGGTAGCGGACAATACTTAATGGTGCAATCATTACTTCTTTTACCTACAAAACTAGCAGAGAAAGAGACAGAGAGAAGGAAGAAAGGGAGCAAGGAAAGACAGGGAGGTAAATAGATTATGATAAGACCAGTTTGCTACCCTACACGTGAATAGGGGAATGGAAGAGTAACAGAAAGTGAGCGAGGAGACACGTGTCTTGATCGTACTTTCGTATGCACTAAGCCAGGTGCAGGAAATCTAAAGTCAGGCGCTCAAGTTTGTCGCCTTCGGGTATTGCAGAAGCGCTTGAACGGTTTTCTGGGCTAACGGGCTGTGAGGGAGTGGCTATGGGAGGCTCCCATGACCTTTGCTTCCGTAAATAACATATTCGGCAGTCTATATTCAAAGCATAGTGGACAGTCGGGCGTTGTCTATATAAGCGACAACAGTGGCACAGAAGATGGTAAATGGTCTCTTCACACTTTCGCTTAGCGCACATGGATGAGTCCGCCGTTGCAATGCGATAGTTGTAGGAGTTAGTAAAGGCTACTCCTGCCGATAGCCGACACAGCACTGTTGCATCACGTCGTGAAAGGTTGGATGGCGATTGCAGTTTTAGTGATAGGTCAATACTGTAAAATCGACAGCTAGAGTTCTGAGGATTATGGCACGAGCAAGATTGCGGAACTCTTGTTCAACTTCTACTTTCAATAAAGTTATGAGTAGTGTCGGTGCTCCAGCCTGGGCATGTCGGGCAGCGTCAAAAGGCGAGGTTATTATCAATCATGCCACAAATCCTGGCTGCCACTGAATAATCATATCATGTCCTCGTTCAGAAACGCAATGGCAAATTTCTTTGATTTGGAATACCAGTTGGGCGCAATTTTCACGTCGTAAACTTCGCATGCTTTGGAGCGTTGCTTTCGAGTCACAAAGTATTACCCATTTGTTACTTGGTTGTTTTTGACTATATTCCACAGTAGCGTGAAATGCGGCTTCTTCGAAACCTATCGAGGTCGTGACTTGGGACGTCTCGAACTTGATGATGACCAATAGGGATGTAATAACAATGGCGCCCGTCGAACTTTCCGAGACCAAATGCAAAAGCTGCAATGTGATCTGCTCGAAAGCCGCACACGTCAGACTAGCCTGCTTCGCCATTCGTGGAACAGCGAGGAACACAGGAGGCTTTTCAGGCACCACAAAGGGGATGTCATAATTGTTGTGGGCGAGTATCTCAATGACACAGAGTACTGGTCAGCCACAACTTATCTGGAAAACGCTGCCTCGGTATTTTCTCACGCAAGCGAGCAAGAAGGTGGTCGGAAACTCGTGCTATATGGTGAAAATGCACCCGGAGTGCGCTGACAGCTATGTAAGTCGTGATTACAGCGTAAGCAGTTATGGACTCACTACAATAACCGTTTCGGTGGGCGATGTTGTCTGCCGCCGCAGCTGCCACCGGTGTCCGTCGCAGATATCGCCAGGAATGAGAAAAAAATAAACCTAGTTCCCACTACCATCACGTCAGCGCTTGCTAGCCGCTGCGGGAACATGTCCTATACACGAGTCCCAGCGCGGGAGAAGTCACGCGATGTCAGATGCGTAGTGCGTAGCCTCGATACGTGCACGCTTTGCATTGAAGTTGCATATTATTGCACCAGGTTGCACGCCATGTAGCACTTGTATAGATAACGGTACAAGATAGAGACAGTTCGAGGAAGAAAAAGAAGGTTAGGGATATGTATATAAAAAATGCTGGACTACTAGACATGTACAGCATGCCTGAATTATTTAAGCAGGCTAGGTGACTATTTGTACCCGCCCTGTTTCAAAGGGGTTGCCAAATAATTATTAAAATCATCTTGATTAGCAGCCTATCATGTCACTTGTAGCGCGATGTAAGAAGCGCGCCACGTAGCGTCGATACGTTCAAACTTTGCATTGCAGTTACGTTGTATTCCACCAGGCGTCACTGCATGTAGCAGTTGCATCGCATCGTGCCATGTGTCAATGGATGTGAAATCTTCACCGCGTAGTCTCGATACCTGTGTTCACTCTTCAGTACACGCTTTGACGCCTTTTCCTAAGGTACGAACCCCTTCTGAAGAAGCGAATCGCAGAGCGTCACACGCGGTTGCAATCAGGCCACGTAGAGCTCAGCAGACCGCTGTGAAGAGAGCAGCACAAGTCGCAGCTCGCCGCCGATGCCTGGCGTACACTTAAGTTGGTGTTCGCGAAAACGACCCAAAGCGACTTCACCGCGAAAATCTTGCAGTGCGTGATGCGGAAAATGGAGCTGCTGTGGAACCGCTCCTGCCGCGTACAATGTGACTGTTCTTCGTGTGCTGCGCAGGCCTGCGACTGTTTTGGTGGTGTTTCGACATGTTACTTGTTGCTACGGTTGAAGCACGTTGAGGTAGCTCCAGACTCGACTATCCCATCGGGTTCCACTCGACAAACGCTCCGTTTCAAGACCAAGTTCAAGTCCGTGAGTGAAGTTTTCGTCATTCCACGCGACTTTGAAAATTCGAAGCGGCGGAAGCCCCGTTAGGCCTCGATAGGCTTAGCGCGTGAGCGACCGCCTCACCACCTAATAACCAGATCGCTTCTGCCGAGCGTACGAGATGGCTACGTCAGAGGACATGGACCTCCAAATAACACCCCCGCATCCGGTTAACAACGCGGACGAAAACGGGGACACAAGAGTACTTTCCGAAGCGAGGACTAGCAAAAGCCAAGAGATCGCCGCCGACAACCAGGCGATGGACGGCTGGCAGTTAGTTCTATCGCGGCGACAGCGAGAGGCTGTCAAGCGCAACGACAGGGAAACGGCTCCCAACAAGAACAACATAAACGAACAGCCATCAGCAGGCGGCGCGAAAGGAGACGGGCAAATCGGTCGTCGCAACATGCGCCCGTGGAAGGGGAAGCCTCTGCCACCATTACCGAAGAATGACATCAAGATAATACTGAAGCCACACAAAGGACTAATGCTCAAGGAATATCTGAGAACAGAAATACCGCAAGCGATTATTCGGGCTACCGGGACGATAATCACAGGAAACGGACCGAACCAGCGAAAAATCACTGGAGAAGATTTCATACTGCGAATTCGAGAGGGAACAAATATCATCATCGTCGCCACACCTTCACTGGAAGTGGCGGACGTCATTCGTCGAGTCACGTGCATGGAGCTGCGAGGCAAGCAACACCCCTTCAACGTGTACGTAGCGGATCCAGATGATAGCTACAAAGGGGTGGTGCACGGATTCCCAGCACACACCGAATCAGCAGATCTCCAGCAACACCTGCGCGTCAGGACCCAAGGAGTCACCATCGAAAGGGCCCGAATGCTTGGAAGCTCTAATACCGCTCTCCTCACCTTCTCGGGAGGCACGCGCCCCAAATGCGTCTACTACATGGGAGTATAGATGCGGTGCACGGAGTACAGGCCAACAATCCAAATGTGCCTGGAGTGCATGCAAGAGGGACACCGCTCGGACGTTTGTCCGAACCCCAAGAACATATGCCGTGGCTGCGGACTCGAAAATCCACCCCCGCAAGGACACGAATGTGAAGTGAAGTGCGCCATGTGCAGGGCGGCGGGGCACGAGACGCGTCGGTGCCCGAACAAACTGATTGCCGCCAAGCGCGTGAAGACGACTCGCCAGTCTCGATCGCGGGAGCGGTCGGGACAGAACACCAAAAAGGCACCGGGGCGCTGGTTCGAGTGCATGGAAGAGGAGGACTTCTACCGGCACCGATCGCGATCCAGATCTCCACACGGAAGCAGAGCGAAGAGCAATACCCCGTCGAGGGACCCCTCCAGCTCCAGGGTTTCACAGCGGTCAAATTCGCCACTGCCTAAAAAACAGCAGGTGAGCTGGGCGAGGGTTGTTTCTCCCACTGCTCCAAAACAGAATACTGGTGAAAATGATAAACGCATTCAAAAATTGGAAAAGGAAAATGCGCGACTAAGAGAACAGCTCTCAGGAGAAGAACGCAAACGACAATCACTTGAGAAACAAGTGTCAGAATTAGAGGCGCGCTTCAATAGCACAATACCACAGCCGGAAATGCCGCGTCAGTCTGAACAAATAGCCAAAGCGAAAGCGGCGGCAGATATAAACTCCGTCTCCGCGCTGTCTCCGACAACCCAAATCTCAAAAAACGCGTAGATAACGGCAGCGCAGATCCAGACAATGATCGCGGAAAACTTGAAAATATTTATGCATGAAATGATGGCATTAATTACCCAAAGGTTAACGGAATTTCAACAACAGTGCACGAAGGACTTCGAGAAACACAAGGGGTTCGTGGCGGAACAGCTTAGGGCAGTCTCGAAGGCTGTTCCCACCAAAAAACGCGCAATTGCGATAGGAGCGGGTTCGGCAAAAACTAAAATAAGCCACTGCGTAACCGAATCCGACGGCTCGGACACGGAAACGTCACGGGCTTAAAATAAGAGTGGGCAACATGGCTAATCACGCTAAGAAATCGCAACGAATACAATATTCAGACCAATTAGAGATATGGCAATGGAACTGCCGCTCCTTCTCCAGGAAAGCGGCAGTGTTCCACCAGTTTATCAAAAACTCCGGAATCGCTCCGGACGTGATATGCCTGCAGGAGGTCGGGGCCAAGCCGGCCAAATTGCAGGGATACTACACTCTGAGCGATCCTCAAAATTCGAAGGTCGCCACGCTGGTGAGCAAGTCGATAAACGCTCAATTATTAACACTTCCGCCAACTGAGGGAGAGACTAATTCCATAGTTATCAGTGTGATGCCAAAGAAACGAAGTAAGGCACACACACTAATCACAAATCTGTACAGTCCTCCCAAAAGCAAAGGGAACGACCTACCCCACATTCTCTCAGCAACAGAAGATTTAGCGGGCACCAGGGATAAGGCGGTGATAGTGGGTGACTTTATTGCACCCCACATACTATGGGGATACGCGAAAACGTCGCCCAAAGGGTTCCTACTCGAGCGCACCGCAACGGCCTTGGGCTTACGGGCAATCAATCAGATCGGCAAACCGACGCGCACGGGTAACAGCGTCAGTAGAGACACTGGCCTCGTTACTGACTGGCCTCGTTATACAAAACTCCAGAGAGCTCTGGAGGAGTCGGATACAGCCCCGACCAACATGCGAGAATGGACCGAATTCCTTCGACGAGCACACGGGGACACCACTAAAGCCATTGAGCGTACAGCGGAGGTGCCGGTGATAGACTCTCACCTGGTCAGCCTATGGGAAGAGAGGCGGAAACTGGCCAAGAGGTGGAAAAGGCAACGTCTAAACAAACACCTGAGACAACGCATCGCTCTCTTGGCAGAGCAAGCCCAAGGCCATGCCAACGAGCTCGCTAAAAACGAGTGGGCGACGTTCTGTGGAACCCTGTCAGGAACTCTGGGAACGAGCAGTACGTGGCGAATACTACGAAGCATGCTAGACCCGATGAGCACGCGTACTGAGAACAACAAGAAGCTCCAAATTATAGCAGACAACTTCGAGGGTACAGACCAAGATCTCGTTCATGCGCTTCAGAAAACGTACATAGGACCCTCACCTGCTACGGCATCGTCGTCCGCGAGGAGACAATACGCGGGGGAGGCGAACCCTAAATTAGACGAAGATATAACGTACGCGGAAGTGTATGAGGCGGCACAATCCGCAGTTAAAAACTCGGCACCGGGCCCAGACTCGATCACAAATGCAATGATTCGAAACATGGATTCGGTAGCCCTAGCGAAAATCACAAAGGTATTTAATAGCGAGTGCTGGGCCAAGGGAGACTTGCCCCAAGAGTGGAAATTGGCTAAAATAATCATGATCCCCAAACCAAAAAAGAATCCCTCGATTGATACACTACGGCCGGTGTCGCTCACGTCATGCCTAGGTAAGCTCTATGAAAGGGTTATCCATAGCAGATTGCAGCGATACCTGGAAGAGCGGAGCTGGTTCCCGGACTCCATGATAGGATTTCGCACGGGTTTATCTTGCCAGGACGCGTTCCTCCTACTTAGAGATGAAATTCTAACTAATATACCGTACGGCGACGAGAGACTTGTCCTAGCACTAGACCTTAAAGGAGCATTTGACAACGTCTCTCACGCCGCAATATTGGAAGAACTCGAACTCGCGGGTTGTGGTGAGCGCACATACAATTACTTAAGAGCGTTTCTTTCCAACCGCGAGGCGAGCATCAGTATTGGCCAAATCACTTCGGATTTATTTAAAATGCCTGACAAAGGAACACCTCAAGGAGCTATATTATCTCCTCTTCTCTTCAACATTGCGATGTGTCGACTCGCGCGCGATCTGGATCGGATACCCGACCTAGGTTACACGCTCTACGCAGACGACATCGCGCTGTGGACGAGCAGAGGTTCACTAGGGGATAAGGAATATACGCTCCAAAGTGCAGTATTAGCGGTGGAGCAATTTTCTAGATGGAGTGGCCTGAAGTGCGCACCCGAAAAATCTGAGGTTATCCGGATACACGCGAAAGGCTACAAATCCAGAGGATCGATTAACATCGTGGTTGAGGGCCAATCAGTCCGAGAGGTACCCACGATGCGAGTCCTGGGTTTGTGGCTTCAGAGCGACGGGAGAGCACTACAGACACTCAAGACCCTCAAATCCACAGCCAACAACATAGCCCAAATGATACGTCGCGTGACGTATCGAAAAGCGGGAATGCGAGAAGACGATACCCTAAGGCTCGTACAGGCCTTAGTGGTCAGTCGAATAACCTATGGCTTACCGTACCAAATCCTGAACAGGGAGGAGGAAAAGCAGGCTGACACAATAATCCGAACCGCTTTCAAAGCTGCTCTGGGCCTGCCTAAATGTACTTCAACGGAGCGCATGTTAGCTTTGGGAGTGCACAATACTTTCGACGAACTGAGGCAAGCCACCCTGATGCGACAGAGGGAGCGCCTCAGCTTCACAAAAACTGGTAGGGCAATATTGGCTAGACTCAATATCCCAGCATACCCCATTTATCTCACAGAGCAGGCTGTACCTCTCCCTCCTTCGATGAGATCCAAAATTACAGTAGCCCCAATTCCAAAGAATATGCATCCAGAGTACAACAAAGACAGGCGCAAAGCACGTGCACAACACATTCAATCAGCCTACTCTAACAACCATAGGTACAACACGTACTACACGGACGCAGCTCTGTATGCAGACACGACCGGGCAGCGCTACCAAAGGAGGTACGCCCTGGCAGTCGTGAACGCTGTCAGCCAACAGCAAATTACCGCGTCGGCCACGGCGGGATCCCCAGCCTCGGCTGAAATATTAGCAGTGGCGATCGCACTCGCTCACGCGGAGCGTTCGCAAAGGGACTCGGTCGTGGTCACGGACTCCCAGGAGACATGTCGCATGTTTCTCAAGGGGCACGTGACTGCGGCTAGCCTCGCAATAATCCCGAAATCCTTCAACCACCATCATCGCCTACTCTGGTGCCCGGGCCACGCGGGGGTACAGGGGAACGAAAAGGCTAACGCGTTAGCTCGAGGGTTCACTAACCGAGCGACGGCGTCCTCTTCTAACCCCAACCACCCGCACTACCCATCACAAAATTCCACCAATTTAAATGCCAAAGACATCCTTGCTCATCAGCGTGGAGTCCGAAGAAAATACCCGCCGCCTCACCCACAACTTAACGGGGAAGAGGCCGCCGATTGGCGTAAAATACAGACCGGGATGTTCCCCCATTTAAAATTGCTAAGCGCCATGTATCCCACTCGTTATAGGGCCAACTGTCCTTGGTGCGGTGGCATACCTACCCTAATGCAGATAACCTGGGAGTGCACTAAGCACCCTCATAGGCCAAACACCAGTAGGACAATGGAGCAGTGGGAGGCACAGCTCGCCCGCTCCGATCTGGCAGGACAAAAGTCCTTAATTAGCCAGGTCAGGCAGGCGGCAGAGGCCAGTGGGGCCCTGGACTGAGAGGCTCCGACCACCCCTCCTTCAAATCTTTAGAATCACAATAAAGTTTCTCTCTCTCTCTCTCTCTCAACCGGACGCGTGTCCGGTTTCTAACCTGGAGCCGGGGGTTAACGGATGAAAAGAATGACAGAAAGAAAGGAGAGGGGTAGATGAACTAGCAGTGGGGATACGTTCGGCTGCCCATCGTACCTACAATCGGTCACTGACGCTAGTCGACTTCAAAAACGGTATAGTAGCGTCCGCATCGCTTTGTAGGCCAGCGACACGTTAGGTCATGGTTCTTCCACGTTAGGCCATGGACACGTTAGGCCATGGTTCAACAATTTCCCGTTCATGTTGCAAAGGTCACTATTGCAAATGTAGGTAGCATAGTGGCTAACTACATGGTGCAGAGGCTCCGCGACATCCGAAGAAAGGAAAAGCCGTCTATGATTTTCTTGTCTTAAGCTTACAGTAAGCTTCACTAACAGTAGTTTCAGAAATATGAGAGATTGTGTGTCGGAAACAATGTTCTGCTCGCCCATCGGACCAGCATTATAATTGTAGGCATATCAGAGGAAATTTCGCTTGCATTTTGCAAATACTGGCAACGCTTATGTTTAAATGTACAATAACCTCTGATCTCTCCTCAACGACATAGCTTTCCTTTATTTGCGCTTGAACTCTGTCCACTGTGCTGGTCATTATGAGCTGGGATAAAATGCAAGATACCTGCAAGACCTCCAGTGGCGTTCGACCTGTCGTAAGGCAATTTTATTTCACAGAAGGGGTAAATATTGCTTACGGCTTAGCTTGAATCAGCTGCACGGTACCAGTGAATTCTCGAGTGGTCTTCCACCTACCTTAAGGTAATTGCATAAGATGGAAGCGCTAAGTAATGATACGCCTGACAACAATAATCCTGATGACTGTTGGTGCACAAAACGCATTTCAAAATTTATATGCGTAAAAACCAGCGATAGACGTTGGCTTCCTAAAAGATAGAAAAGTACAAAACTAAATACGATGGCACCTAAGCACTTGTGAGTTGTGAATGCGAAAGCACTAATCTACAATTGAACACCGATGAGTGGTCATTAGAGTTGTGCGCTGCGAGTAATGTGCCACAGCGGTACGCGCTGCCTGAGCCAGCCAGCAGCAGCAGCCTGCGGTGCGAATGCCTCATGCCACCGAAGTCCTGAGCGACGTGAGACCGAGGAAGCAGCAGCAGCCACCAAGGCCGACAGGCGCGTGAAGCAGCTAAGCCCAGTGGGGGTGAGAGAGAGATACGGAAACGCGCACCGGCTTCCAAGAGCGAGAGCGACATGGCCTCGCGGTGATGCCTTCTTCTCTCCCGCAACACCTGGCGCGCTATCGTAATAGCAGCGCTCTCTTTCACCCACTCTGCTCCGTCGAGGAGCGCTCGTGACGTGGCGTCGCAACCAGTGGACTTTATGTGCCATTTCGCTGATACAGACTACAGACGTTGGCTTTGTAGTTCTATGGGCTACCTGACGCTTCCAAATATATAAACCGGTTATAGCCTTACATACACAGGGTGGTCCACTCTTAGTACGAACACGGCGCAACGTGGCCGCACATCGAAAATAAGCCGCGCAGGCTCACAGAGTCTTGGAGGTGGGGCTTCGTATCGCGTGTCGTTTGCTAAAGCTTGACGCACTCCCGAGATTCAGCAGACGACACGAAGCCCCGTCTCCAAGACCCTTTGCGCCGGCGCCGCTTAGTTTCAGTGTGGCGCCAAGCTGCGCCGTGTTCGTACTGAGAGTGGACGGCCCTGCACACCTCCCGGCACACGGGAGTAGAGTGTGGCAGCCATATGTGCAAAAGCACGCTTGATCAGTCGACAGTGCGCCACTGGTTTGAGACAGCTTGTTTTCAAACATGCTTACCAGGACGGCTGGTCACCACTAGCAGTACTTCTCACTATGCAGTTAGCTTTGGCTATGCACTTGTTAAACGGTAATGCCATATGCAAGGCAAAACTATGGCTTTTTACAGCGCCTGTCTTCTCAGTAAATAGGGCAGAG
This sequence comes from Dermacentor albipictus, assembly GCF_038994185.2. Lineage (NCBI taxonomy): Eukaryota > Metazoa > Arthropoda > Arachnida > Ixodida > Ixodidae > Dermacentor > Dermacentor albipictus. The sequence continues at coordinate 377,066,224 of NC_091821.1, forward strand.
CAACTCGCCGTACACGGCCAATGACATTGTTTGCCCGCACCGCTGTGTCGCAGCACTTGACGAAAAGAAATATTTCTCTATTCAGCGAAATATACTCCACAGTGCAAACGCACAATACTAAATGTAGGTTCAGCGCTCTACGCAGGGGTACTCTGTATTGGCGCGAACGACGAAGAGCACAATAATAGGAAATATTGTTGACTTTTGGGCCACCTGTTGTTTCGCAGCGTCGACGAGTGAGTTCGGAAAAGTTTATTAGGCAAGAAAATGGTAAGACTAGCCGCTGTTTTCGCTTTCCTGTAGTACCGTGGTTCTTTAGTTGAAATAGTATTTCGTCACTGAGATGGAAAAAAGTGGAACAAAAACAATCGCTTATTCTAAAAGTCGTAGAAGGAAATAAGTGAACAGAACATGGAAAATATGCTATACAAAGCAGCGGGCGTCCTATGCATTCGGAGCTACAGGGAGTAGCAAAAGATAGACTCCCATAACGACGGCTGCGCCCTGGGAATTTCACAGCGTGACGTACAGTAAGAGGAGGAGAAGTTGGTGAGGAATAACAATGCTTTCCATCGAGAGCACGTGCACGCGGCCTACTGAAGCAGAGAGCGTGCGGCGTTTCAAACGATGCTCTCTAAGTGGTTTAGAGACGCATTGGCTGCGTCCCCGAACCGTGCCAGCGCTAAGGGGCTGCGCATACGCTGGAGCAATATCTGGCTACTTGATTTGCATAGTCAGCAAGACTGACTTGAATTTGCTATTCAGAGCTCCGAAGTTGGGTACAGGAGCAAAAGTAGAGGCACTAGAGCAAGAAAAAAGAATCGCTCAACACCGCAGAAGTTCTGTACCGACGACGAACACCTAAAGAAAGAGGAGAGAAAACGACCGAATGGAGGGGGTGAGAGTGAGAAAGACGCGCAATAAATGCAGCTCGAAGAGAAATAGGATGCGAGGCGTAGAAAAAGAAATTGAACAATACTGGATGCTCGGTGAAAACTGGCAACAGGAAATACGTCACGCTATTATTAATGTCGACTGTTTGCTGCCGCGAGCATCGGAAAAAAAGAACGCTAAACGAAGTTAAGAGACATTCATTTATATTTATATTCTTTCCCGGCAAAACTAAAGATATACGCGTATAAATTAAGTTATTCTTTGGGACTTACTTTTCTTGCGTCACTTAGCGACAGGCCCATGAAGTGCCACACGCATGCGCCATGCGTCAGACACGCCGCCGAAGCGAGCGAGGTCGGCTGCGCCTGTGAGCGTTGGCCTGTTCGATGACCCGTCTGCTTGTTTTTCATTTTCTGGATTTAGCCGGGTAATAGGGCTCCCCGGGTATTGTTGCGCTCTTTGTGCACTTTGACATGGCACCACTGCACTATTGAACTACGGGAAGGTGAAAAATATTGTTTGACAGTCTGCTGCGCATTTCAAGCAATTAGGCTTATGGAATGGAACTTAGACTTGTGACGCAGTTAGCGACAAGCAGCTCAGCCGTCCTGACACAGTTAATTTGACTTAATGACTCGCCCTGGGAGATGTTTGTGACACTTTCTGTGAGTCCCGCATTATTGTGACTAATTTCGGTAGTTTCTGGGCGCGCTTGCCGTGCTCGGTGCTGATAGGCAGTTAGCCAAAAGCAGTTGGGCTCGTGCGACGCAGTTTTTTCCCCTGTACTGAATCTTACTGGGACAAACTTGTGACGCTTTCTCTGACCCCGAGCATTATTGCAATTAATTTCGCTAGTTTTTCGGATACACTTTCGCACGTTTCGCCTCTACACGCATTATTCCTATTAGGTGTTAATACCAAAATGACACATGCTTGTAATTTACTTTCTTCAGCTGATGTCGTCCGGGGGAGCCTCGTACTGGGAACTACTGCTGCTTACCTGGTGTCACTGCGTTGGATGAATGCACAAAAGCCCGTAACGAGAATTCATATAGAGCAAAATAAACATTTCCTCATTTAACAAGGCCTCTTGCACCTTCTTCATGAAATTGCACCTGGCACATGTTCGACGGAGTCGCGTGATGGTTCGGTGCTTTACCTGACCGACGTAACACAGCCCCGACTGCTTCGCACTCTTGAATTCCTTTCGGCGTGCATTTGCCATGCCGACTATGTGCGCATTTTCTAAAACCCCCACAGCAGACGGAACCAAAGCAAGCCGATTGAAGCTACCGCTTGCCTATCACTTAAGAGCTTATTTCCCATCATCCCATTCCTCTACATGCTTTGTGACTAAGTTTCAAGATTGTCACGTGACGCTCCTTCCTAGCATTTTTCTTTCTGCATGGTTCTATGGGAGTGTCCGCTCTCGTTGAATCTTCTCTCTATGTGCGAGGCCTCAAAGGAGAATAAGGAAAACGCAATTCTTAGACGCGTAAGATATTATCTCATTCGGTGTCTACTCGTATTTATTGTGATCAAGCACGCACGAGCAAATCATTTTCTGAACAATCATATTCTCAAAAACTCACGATGACTAGTAACAATATGCAGTATGTCAGATCTCTTTGCTTGGACACATTTATTTTAAGCATGCGTACAGTTGCGTGAAATATGGTGTTCCTGAAAGACATGCGTAGGTAAAATAACATCGCCAAACGCTAATACAAATTTCGAAGGATCAAGTGATTTAGTTAACTTCAGCAAATCCACAATAAAGGACTAAAATTTGGAACGTTTCTCTTTCAGATGTTTTCAGCATTTGTTACATGCACGAAAGAATGATACGAAGTGTATTTTGGGTATTTCGGTTTTCTCTTATGGCGGTTGTTTGAAGTTATAGGTTCATTTCTCTGTTATTTCCCCAAGCGTGGAGCAAGAGTCTTAGAGCATTTCTCCCCGGCCGACCTTACTACAGTTCTTCTATTAGTTCTATAGGTGCGGGCATGTATTTGCCAAAAGCTTAGCGCTACAATTTGGCACCCGTTCTCCATAAGGTGCTCTACAACTGCGCGTCTATAAATCATTAACTAACGAATATATAAATTCGCATCAATTTCTATTCGTTTGCGGTCACTGCGCATTGAATAACTCAGACTCTTCAAACGGGTAAATACTATGCGATACGCACGTCTCTACAGTAATTTCTTGTGAAGGTATATGATAGTAACAATTTATCGTAAAGTAGCAGCACTTTGGAAGCATTGTGAGCTCGACTTCGACCTATGTGTTTACTAATTAGTTTTGGAATACAACGATCGGAATAGCTGTTCGAAAATCGTTTGGTTTGCACCCAAGTACAAATTATATTTTAATTACAACGACATCGTCGGAAAATACCCGATTTTGTCATGGCATTATGCATCACGTGATAAAGCACCTCAAGTTTCTACTGTTTTGGTGCCTATAGCAACCAGAATGAGTTATTCGGTAACCCAATTTCTAAAGCATTTGACTTAGAAGCTACATAATAGCTTCAAACTGGGGAGTCATTTCCAACTGTATATTCCCGCTAAGCAGCAGACGTTTGATCTTTACTATTTTGCGTTGCAGAAATCGAATATTGAGTTTTGGTCATTACTATGGACTAAGAAGATTTAAATATACTTATCCAAATGCTCTTGAGCGCTCTTTGCGAACTCACCTTTTGTACCCCTCTCCTGCTTGGGCAACACTGCTGCCTGCAGTATCTGTAAATAAATGAAAAAGTTATAAAAAAGAAGAAGAGAGCTAAACTATCATCTTCAGGTAGCGGACAATACTTAATGGTGCAATCATTACTTCTTTTACCTACAAAACTAGCAGAGAAAGAGACAGAGAGAAGGAAGAAAGAGAGCAAGGAAAGACAGGGAGGTAAATAGATTATGATAAGACCAGTTTGCTACCCTACACGTGAATAGGGGAATGGAAGAGTAACAGAAAGTGAGCGAGGAGACACGAGTCTTGATCGTACTTTCGTATGCACTAAGCCAGGTGCAGGAAATCTTAAAGTCAGGCGCTCAAGTTTGTCGCCTTCGGGTATTGCAGAAGCGCTTGAATGGTTTTCTGGGCTAACGGGCTGTGAGGGAGTGGCTATGGGAGGCTCCCATGACCTTTGCTTCCGTAAATAACATATTCGGCAGTCTATATTCAAAGCATAGTGGACAGTCGGGCGTTGTCTATATAAGCGAGAACAGTGGCACAGAAGATGGTAAATGGTCTCTTCACACTTTCGCTTAGCGCACATGGATGAGTCCGCCGTTGCAATGCGATAGTTGTAGGAGTTAGTAAAGGCTACTCCTGCCGATAGCCGACACAGCACTGTTGCATCACGTCGTGAAAGGTTGGATGGCGATTGCAGTTTTAGTGATAGGTCAATACTGTAAAATCGACAGCTAGAGTTCTGAGGATTATGGCACGAGCAAGATTGCGGAACTCTTGTTCAACTTCTACTTTCAATAAAGTTATGAGTAGTGTCGGTGCTCCAGCCTGGGCATGTCGGGCAGCGTCAAAAGGCGAGGTTATTATCAATCATGCCACAAATCCTGGCTGCCACTGAATAATCATATCATGTCCTCGTTCAGAAACGCAATGGCAAATTTCTTTGATTTGGAATACCAGTTGGGCGCAATTTTCACGTCGTAAACTTCGCATGCTTTGGAGCGTTGCTTTCGAGTCACAAAGTATTACCCATTTGTTACTTGGTTGTTTTTGACTATATTCCACAGTAGCGTGAAATGCGGCTTCTTCGAAACCTATCGAGGTCGTGACTTGGGACGTCTCGAACTTGATGATGACCAATAGGGATGTAATAACAATGGCGCCCGTCGAACTTTCCGAGACCAAATGCAAAAGCTGCAATGTGATCTGCTCGAAAGCCGCACACGTCAGACTAGCCTGCTTCGCCATTCGTGGAACAGCGAGGAACACAGGAGGCTTTTCAGGCACCACAAAGGGGATGTCATAATTGTTGTGGGCGAGTATCTCAATGACACAGAGTACTGGTCAGCCACAACTTATCTGGAAAACGCTGCCTCGGTATTTTCTCACGCAAGCGAGCAAGAAGGTGGTCGGAAACTCGTGCTATATGGTGAAAATGCACCCGGAGTGCGCTGACAGCTATGTAAGTCGTGATTACAGCGTAAGCAGTTATGGACTCACTACAATAACCGTTTCGGTGGGCGATGTTGTCTGCCGCCGCAGCTGCCACCGGTGTCCGTCGCAGATATCGCCAGGAATGAGAAAAAAATAAACCTAGTTCCCACTACCATCACGTCAGCGCTTGCTAGCCGCTGCGGGAACATGTCCTATACACGAGTCCCAGCGCGGGAGAAGTCACGCGATGTCAGATGCGTAGTGCGTAGCCTCGATACGTGCACGCTTTGCATTGAAGTTGCATATTATTGCACCAGGTTGCACGCCATGTAGCACTTGTATAGATGACGGTACAAGATAGAGACATTTCGAGGAAGAAAAAGAAGGTTAGGGATATGTATATAAAAAATGCTGGACTACTAGACATGTACAGCATGCCTGAATTATTTAAGCAGGCTAGGTGACTATTTGTACCCGCCCTGTTTCAAAGGGGTTGACAAATAATTATTAAAATCATCTTGATTAGCAGCCTATCATGTCACTTGTAGCGCGATGTAAGAAGCGCGCCACGTAGCGTCGATACGTTCAAACTTTGCATTGCAGTTACGTTGTATTCCACCAGGCGTCACTGCATGTAGCAGTTGCATCGCATCGTGCCATGTGTCAATGGATGTGAAATCTTCACCGCGTAGTCTCGATACCTGTGTTCACTCTTCAGTACACGCTTTGACGCCTTTTCCTAAGGTACGAACCCCTTCTGAAGAAGCGAATCGCAGAGCGTCACACGCGGTTGCAATCAGGCCACGTAGAGCTCAGCAGACCGCTGTGAAGAGAGCAGCACAAGTCGCAGCTCGCCGCCGATGCCTGGCGTACACTTAAGTTGGTGTTCGCGAAAACGACCCAAAGCGACTTCACCGCGAAAATCTTGCAGTGCGTGATGCGGAAAATGGAGCTGCTGTGGAACCGCTCCTGCCGTGTACAATGTGACTGTTCTTCGTGTGCTGCGCAGGCCTGCGACTGTTTTGGTGGTGTTTCGACATGTTACTTGTTGCTACGGTTGAAGCACGTTGAGGTAGCTCCAGACATGTTGGAAGGCCTTGGCCTTGAATTCTTTGTATGACACGGATGTTTGTTTTGTTAGCACTGGACAGCCCTGGTTGCTATATCGCAAATATTATAGGAATAGCGTCCTCTGTATTTCTAGCATAGCTGTCATGGATATGCTCCATGTTTTACCGGCGAGCAACCTTAGCATGTGAGTGTATTATCATGTGAATGTAAATTTTATACATTCCACAAATTTCCTACATTATTGAAGCCAATAAACGCTTCGCACAGGACTTCTACAATAATTTCTTTATGTTGGCGTATCGCAGAACTATTCTCAAAAATGTATTCAAGTCAGATGTATCAAGCGTAAAGCAATATTTACAAATGACGCCGTTGAATCTTTGATCGGCAACAGTCTAAAAACCAAGCACTAGCTGGAAAACAAGAGAGAGAGAGAGGGGGGGGGAGGCAGGGAGGGAGGGAGGGAGAGCAACATTGAACAAAACAAATTGGCTATATACAAGCCTGCCCAGCAACTGTGTTCAGTGCTGGTTTGCACCACAACCTATAGAAAGAATACAACGGAGTAAAGAAGAAGGCATTTTATGAAGGAAAAAATGACTGTGGCTTAGGTAAGGTTAAGCCCAGGATGCGAAGCATACTAGCCTTTATTTTAGTTGTTGAACCACTGTTTAGCCTGGTGACTGTTTACTGTTTACTGTTTAGCTGCTTGGCTATATTTGGTTCGGCTAGACGAAGAAACAACTCATGCATTACTGCTTCGCCTTCAAGAGTGGAACGCGACAGCGTTCCCGTCGACACGCCAAGGGGTGTAAGACAATGGGCTACAGGGCAGCGACTACGCGCCCCGCATTGGACGCGGTGAGCGTCGAGCAAAGCAGCGTTCGGCGCGGCAACGAAATGTGCGCCTGAGCAAGAGACGCGCGCCTTAGAAACAGCTCGTTTCTAAGGCAACACCGCATTCACTAGAGGCGCTTTTGTACCGCTTAGAAGCATCGTACTCGTGGCTCAGTGGTAGCGTCTCCGTCCCACACTCCGGAGACCCTGGTTCGATTCCCACCCAGCCCGTCTTGCAAGAGTTGAGCCAAAGCCACTTCTCCTCTGTCGTGACGTCACGGTGTCACGTGGTTTCATGGCGACACCGCCGCGCCTGAGGAGCTGGGTTGAGCTCTCGTAATATGCTTCGCATAAAAAACAAAAACGCCGAGTAGGGCAATAGTGGCTCGACGTTTCCGAGCACATAAAGAACGATTATGGCTCCAACTGCTCGACACTTTGTGCTGTTGTCGTGGAAATGGAGGAGACCCATTCGTCTTTGAAAGAATACATCCCTTTCCAATGCCTGTCATTTTATTTTTTCAGGCTTAGCCATACATTCCCAGTTCACGAGAAAGCATTCGTACCACCGCGTTTGCGGGGAAAGGGGGTGCATGCATAGTGATAGGGAGATATTTAGAACTTAAGCGCCTCTAGAATGTTTTGGTGGTGCCATCACGATGCAATACTTTAAAGAACAAATTGTTGTTCTGGCAGGTTTATTGCTATTTCCGCCTTCCTTATTGCTATTTTATGCCTTCCTCCCTTCTAAGCCTACTATTCAACTCATATTCACCCTTATCGAGTTGCAGTGAAATATATTTAGAATGGCCGGTATTCCGACAATGCGCGTTCCGACAACGCATAGACTGATCCACTCATGTGCTGTCAAGATATCTTATTTTGCTTCCGCTTTGCTGGGCACAGTGTATCCCATTCTTTCGGGGTAAATCTTGTATTATAGGTGCTCATAAAAACATACACATGTAGCTCGGCTGCGTCAAACGGTGAGGATGAGGGAGGGCTTGCCGATAGGGGGACACATGAGCGCAGAATGAATCACAGTGTGAATAAAGCCTTTCTCGCTCATTACGTTGCAGTAAACTCAAAGTTAAGAATGACCGTGCGATTAAATTCTAAGTATCTGATTCATGAATTTAGCTCGGTTTGTAAAACAGGTGACAAAAGCATTTCGTTAGGGCGGCATAAGTTCACCGGGTATCTTGGTATAAAACGCTGACTCAAATGCAATGTGCTCGATAAAGGCAACGACAGCAAAAATTACCGCAGAACTCATCTCACGAAGACTCTCCACGGTAATTCCAGTAGCTTTCGAGCAATGTAGCGTCCGACTATGTTGCTGAGGTCACTTTTATCGAACACGTGTAATGGTGATTCTGAAACTTTAGGTAATTCAGGTATATGAAACATACTGCAATATTGTCCCATGTTGCAATGGCACTCGCTTGCCAAGGTCGCCCACAAGCATGGAAGCATGGTGACGACTGCATGACGCCGACGCATTGATGGTGTTGTGCCGAAGAAGGAATGATGCTGATCGAACGACAAAGGCACATAACGAAGATAGCATGACGAGAGTGAGATGTTAGTTCTTAAACTCTGATGATCGTATAGCGACAATTCTCAAACAACGTGATGAAGACGAGATGAGGGCAATGTGACGACGGCAGTGTGATGACAACCAGATTAAGGAACGGGAATGATGAAGATGCCTCGACCACGGTGGCATGACGACGACGGTATGAGAACGGGTGTGGGTAGCGTCTGTGTGACGTCCACGCAATGACGTCGACGGTGACATAATCACAATTGAGTGACGACAGCTTGAATATGATAAAACGACGAACAAGGAATGACGTCGAAGGATCGACCGAGCTGGTATGACGACGACGGCACGACTTTCCGATGTCGAAGTTACAATGATGACCATGGAGCAGCCACGACAGCCTCCTGACGATGGTGCGACGACGAATGCATGACGACTGTATGACGACGATGCAGCCACGACGACTGTATGACGATGACACAGTGAAGCCGATGGCATTGCAATGGCATGAGGATCATGGGATGGCCACAAGTGTATGAGACTCGTGTATGAGACAGACAGACAGACAGACAGACAGACAGACAGACAGACAGACAGACAGACAGACAGACAGACAGACAGACAGACAGACAGACAGACAGACAGACGGACGGACGGACGGACGGACGGACGGGCAGACGGACGGACGGACGGACGCACGGACGGACGGACGGACGGATGGACGGACGGACGGACGGACGGACGGACGGACGGACGGACGGACAGACAGACAGACAGACAGACAGACAGACAGACAGACAGACAGACAGACAGACAGACAGACAGACAGACAGACAGACAGACAGACAGACAGACAGACAGACAGACAGACAGACAGACAGACAGACAGACAGACAGAAAAGCGTAAAATGGCTGAAGTAGGCAAATAATGTTATTCGTAATACAAAGCACAAGGGTCACAAAGTATCGCGGAAATGAGTGACATTCAGAAGAAGGGATATCTGTCCACCGCAGATTGAATCACAGGCTAATGATGACTAAATGGTATTATAAATATACGCGTGTTTGACAAGAGGTATTTCTTAAAGGCACCGGATACATTACTATATCGCTCAATACACAAATTACTCACGTTCGTTGACTTATTCCAGCCGTGGCCTCTATGTGAAAATCACGAAATTCTTCCAGCAGGTAGTGTACGTTCGGTTGAATAAACGAATCATGAAATTGGGAAAACAACAAGTTGTCTCTGACGAGCACGGAACCAATGCGCAAAACTCGGCAGAGAGGCCCACCAGCCCCCATAGTCTCTGACCGTATGAGAAAGAAGTGTTTAGATACTTTCTGGTAGATTGTCGTTTGCCACCGCAACCGTTACGAGACCCGTTATTCATGCATTGATCAGCAGAAGTTTGACCATTCGGTTTTCTTTTTGTCGAAGGGTGATGCATCAACATGGTCTAGCAGACGAATAAAAGAGACAGATATATAGAGTTTATTGGAAGCTAAAGATGTCAGCCCTACTATATGCAGTGCTAACTAGTTCCAATGACGTGTTTGAACAGATATGAAGAGGACACGAAAATACATAAAATCACCACCCAAGCACTCCGTACGGATGGTTAACAAGCGAAGCTGATACGTGCGGTCCCGGTGCTTATCACTGGTTTAATCACGATAGTTCACTATATGACGGCTTGGTAAGCTGCCGGATCCTCGATACGTAGTTGTTGCTTGCACTCGGCTGCACGAACCTATTCTTGTCCCGGGGCTGCAGCATCGGCATGGCGTAGACGAGCTCATTCCCGGTTCTGCTCATGGCGTTGCTGATCGAAAGCTGCATGCTCCTAAGGAGTATGCATCACGCATGGTCTACCCATTTTGGAGCCGGAGAGAAATTGCTGCACGCGCACTCGGCTGTGACAGACAGCAACTACGTCACTGCTGGCGCAGCTAAACCAACACCACCTAGATAGCCCAAGGCCTTTTCACTCCAATGCGTGACGTCATGTTACCTGGCCCGACTGCCGTATAATCTAATTTGAAGGCTCCCGAGCAGCTAACAGTGATTTTGACGTCACAGCTTTCAGAACGCCAGCTTTACCAATCGAAATTTCCGGCCACGTAGCATGGTACATGGATCCGAGTAAACAGGCCTTATGTGCTATCTAGGTGGTGTTGGCTAATTGCGTAGCTCTCTCTCTCTCTCGTTCTCTCTCTCTCGCGTGCGCGTGCATGCGCATGGCGCTACGCCGGAGGAGCTTTCAGCGTACAGGCGACTGACAGACGGAAAAACAGACGGATGGACAGACGGGAGAATCGGCTAGCCATATATAGCTTCGCTGTAATAAAAAAATAGGAACAAGCAAACAGGCCAATCGACATTACTGACAAAGGAGCAAATAATGCATTAACACCTCACTGGCGTAAATATAAAAGCAAAGCCTTTGTAGCTCGGGTTGTGCCCCTCGCTTCTGTCCAAAGACCCTACGAAATCACTGGTATGCAGCTGTCTTCGTGCGTAAAGTAAACCCTTTGCTGCGAATATATTGTTACGGCGAAACCAAGAGCGGCGCCACTCAGAAGAAGACGATTTAACGTACACAGGTGGAATTGGTCTCGACAGCCATCTTCTTTCATACATCGTTGTCTCTCTTGTAAATATTGCAAATACATCTTTATGTGCGGCGCATATCAGCTTCCACGCACGTCTGACTTCGGCCTCGTCGTCGTGGCTTGTCCCGACCTCATGGGCACAGCCGCACGTTTCTGTGACTCCACCCTTTCCCCCTCACCTAGTGAGCAACGTTGTGATCAGGAGTGTTTTGAAAGGGCCTTGAGGGCGCAGGCTCCTTTCCCAAGCTCATCACCCCTAGGAAATCCGAGTGCCAAGCCGTGGGTCGCTTGTTCCTACTACGTCGAACCGGTGGGTAAACGGCGGTCGCAAAATTCAAGCCCATGACATCCCTCCGTTGAGGCGGGCACTTTACCACTAGGTCATGACTGCAGTCTGTGAACTGAGGTCTGTGGACTGCGGTATGCAGGAAATACATGCAGGAAAAATGTCATAGTAATCTTTATAGCTTACAGCTTAACCACGCAAGAAAGCTACATTAGCTTGTTTATTGTGGAGAAAATTTGCGCTGCACTTCGTGCAAATCAAACGACTCGAAACAATCCTGAATCATTAATTACGCCCGTCAAGAGAAATACCCTACATTTCACTTTATTTGAGAGATTAAGAAGAAGTCTAAGGCCTTACACGAATGGGATAATAATCTGTCTGCATCTTGCTAAAGCATCGAGTAAAGTTTATTCATTCTACACGGAAGGAAGCAAAAAACACAAGAAGACCTAGAGCTCGCACTGCGCGAATATAATATTCTTTTCCCTTCAGCTAATTTCCTGGCTCTTCAGCCACTGGAGTGTAATGAGAGAGATTACACATTCGTTCCTATTTAAACCTGACAAAGGCCAGCGGTCTCTCCATCGAGGCTTTACATCTGGTGCAATTGAATTACACCGTTGGCTGATGGTAGGAGAGGTAGAAGGGTGATATTTTTTAGTTCTTCACGCAGTTTCTAAGCAGCTGATTTCAATGCCTCTACGAGCAATAAATGTACAAAGATAGCATTTTAATGGCGGAGGTAATCCGATCGCTAAAGTGGCAAAGAAATCAGAGTTCATTCAGGCGCACTACCTGCAGGCTCTTTACACGTAATTAGGAGGAATTATTGCCAGAGAAAGCCATGCCACCTTCTGTCTGAGATGAGCTGAAGGGCTACATCAAATTATATTGCAGTTATCTGGCAGAATTGCTATTAATGTAATTTCTGCCCCTGAACTCTTTTTCCGGGGCGCATCATTTGAAACGCTTTTTTTTTTCATAACAGAGAAAAGAAAGCAATGCAGTTTTTTTCAAAGCGTCATTAGTACTCCGATAGTGGTTTTTTTGTCTCATAGTTTTTTTGCCTGGAGTTCGAGATAAATTAATTTGTTGTGAAGCACCAAGAAGACAACGAGCGAAAGCCGTCCAAACTAGATAAAGAAAAGAGAGTAGTAGAATAAAATGGGAAGGTGGCTTATACAAATACTATGCTATGCAGTTCCTTCGATTCATTTATTTATTTTATTTTCCTCATTTTGCACTTTTTTCGTGCGTACAATGCATGACAATACAACATTTTCCTGAAGTTGCTGTTCATCGTTTGCTCTCCTAACTTATACCATCTGTTTCCTGATGCCCTGCCTACTTGGACCTTGAGGTTACAGTGTATATTAAATAATGTTAGAGTAATGATTTGGCTTAAAATAAGGCATCGTGAGAAACGCAGAATTGTTACCAGAACCATCTTCGACATAGGCCATCTGTCCGAAAAGCGCTTCAATTCCAAACTCCGCTTCCCTGTTTTTCCTTTGCGAGCTACTACGTCACAGTGCCACCACTTTTATTTTTTTCCAAGTAACTGAACGAATATATTTAGATGTGTCCAAGCAGCAAATGACAAAGTTCAGCTCTTTCTGGACGCGTGGGCGTCTATGGTGCGCGCGCCATCAGCAGTGGGGTTTACGCAACTGAAGTACAGAGGCAAGTAATGGGGTTTGCGCCTATGGCAGCTGCCGCTGCTTCCGGATTCTCCACATTGCCCCGTCAATTTCTAAAGTGCGTGTCGTCGTTACGGAAATAGATTACTTTTACCCGCAAGAGCGAGGACGTCGCATGCGCCTTCTATTGAGGCTAAACGATGCCACCGGGCTGCGGCAAAGTGGTTGGGGCCAGCAATTCACTGCCCGATTATCGGCCACTTCTTGGAAAGCATTGAGTTTCGCCGTTTTGTACAGGGGAAAAAAAGTTGCTGAGGATTTGGCTACTTCTCCGCAAAATGTTCTCCAAGTGAGTTTTTTGTTTAAGGTACATAAGATGATACATTTTGTTACGCGTATGTCAAAGAAGTAGAATGAATCTTGCTGTGTTATATATATGTATTTATATAGAGAACCTGGGTTCTCAGATCTCTTTGAAACCTAATTTGCGCTTAAGAAGTAAAATATTTTAAAAAGGTTTCCGAATAGTGGACATCTTCTCAAGTTCTAAATACAATATAGTTTCAAAGGTGTGCAGACTACGTAGAAAATGGAAAAAAAAATACGCTTAAGGAAACGAGCCTTATATAGTAGCTTCAGCATAGAAATGTGGTTGATAATGCATAGTTTAGGTACGTAACGCCATATTATGTGTACATTTTCAAAACTGACACTGGAGCAGTACACTGGAATTTAGGCATCGTTTTTGTTGACTTAGATTGCCTTGACAGTAGCGCTACTGTCCGGCATGCTACTTGCGGCACCTTGTCCAGCACAAGGTGGTATTAATGCAATAACCTAAAATTATTTGGCGCCAAACAAGAGCCCTTCAACAGCATATGAACCACAAATGGCGCAGCTACAGGAATAATGCATGAGTTGAAAGTCGTCGCCATTTTCCTGTCGTACTTCTTTTTTTCTTCCCTGACTTAATGAATAACCAATCGGCGCTGTGCCCTCTCATCTCGTTGACTGTGTCTTGCCAGATTTCATGTTATGGGAAGGTTGTGGACGTTCCCAGTTCGTATGTATAAGCTAACTCGCGCAATTAACGTAATTGCTATTTTGCAATTAGCTCTTTCGCGCCCTTCAAAATTTTATGCTTCCCCGCAAGTATGGTGTTTACTTGGCAAAGCACGCTTTACAGTAAGCACTGGCAAACGAAGCTCTACTGCATCACTGGTTGAATTCCGGTCTGACGACGGATTGCATCGTGTGTCCAACTGAGCAAGCAACCTAGGAGTGTGCTTGCACGATTATGCGCACCATGAGAAAATGTCCGATGCTGTGGTCAAAGCCGATAACACATGCTCAAAACTGTCGTCCTTCCATACTACACAAAGGAGGCTATCTGGTTGGCTATCGGCCTTGAGCTAAGTCTATGGAGCCCGAGGAAGTCGAAGTGAAGCTATAAGTGCTTTGATCATCTGCACTTGAAACAGAACCATACGGTGGCCAACACCTGTCAGAAGGAAATGGTCGCGAGGGATCGAGTGAAAAGGCGTGTGACTGATTGAGTGCCTGAGTGAGCAAATCGGTGAGCGATCATGTAAGGAAGTTAGGGAAGAAAAAATCAGCGAGTCGGTCAGTGAATTACCATGCATGTGCTTTGTTGTATTTCAGTTAGTTTACTGCTGCTACCTAATTTCTAGGGCCATTGAACTCAGCCATTTTCCTCCGGTTTTTCGTATCACTCGTCATGCCATCTGCGGTTGCCTTTGAACTTACAGTTTTGCTATAAAATAGCGCTCCAGGTAGACGATGCACTGTCATGTGTGTTTTGGAATCGGACGCACGACGAATGGAAAGAAAATTGAGAGAAATAAATTGTAAAGAAGATTCTTTTGTAGCCGGCCGTGATAGGAGTCAAGCTCAATAATCGCTTCAAGAGCACGCACATTGCGGGATAATTTCGTAACGCACACCGACGGGACAGAACGTTGCTTTTGAATGCGTGTGCCCTCTTTAGGCCACAATGGACCCCGGCAAGGCACTAAAGATTTTCCCCGCCGGAACTGCAATCGTTTGAGGACATGTCTGGCAAGCCTCCGCAGACTCCAACTTTCTCTGCAGGATTTGTAACGTTGCGCAAACTGGCAAACTGTTTCTAGCTTTAGTTTTCTGCCTTGCCCCCAGAACGACTCCCACTCTCTTGCATGGCAGCTCTACTCCGTGTACAGGCAGTAGGATGGCAGTCGGAAGCTCGGGTCGTTGCTCCCGTTATTTTTACTGAGGGAATGGTGTCGCGTGTGCGCTCACTGTTGGGAAAAAAACGTCCCGATGTCGGGAAAGCCTCGATTTCCCACGTAGATGCATGTTTTTTTTTGCTTTTGTTATCTTTTTGTTATTGTTTCTGGCTAGAAGATGCTAGTGCTCATATGAGTGCGAGGCTCCTTTCTTTTGTTCATTTAGTAGAAGAAAGCCGTCTACCCTACTTCTATATCTCTTTTTTTCATTTTGTTCTTCTTTCTTTTTTTCTTTTTTTGACTGAGGAAAGCAGGTCTGCTCCCCTTGATCACTCTAACGCTGCGGTACTTTGCTATGCTGCATTCCGGACAGGTGTGCAGGGCATGTTTAGACTTTATTGTGGCAGAAAAGTGCTGTAGTTTGTTTGTATTCAAGAGGGAAGTGTAAATGTCTGCTCAGTGCCCATGCCAAATGAAAATGAAGTCTTATTGAAAATATTTGAAAGATCTTGCTCCGTTGAAGCAACCATTCGTATACTTCAGCTTTGCACAGCCTACACTAAAAGCTTCTTGTATATTATAGCAATACCTCACAACGCTTCATGCCGCTAATGACAGGCTGACGAAGACATATGGAGCATGTCCTGCTGCAATGTGAAACATAACTTCCACTGCACGAGGCTTCACTGGGTAGTCGAGCAATAGCGTTAGGAAGTTACTGGGTCTACGGCCATTAGAAAAACTGCACCATAGTAGTGCTGCACGCGCAACAGTACAGTTTCTCGGTGAACCAAAGATATATAAAAAAAAGCATTTAAATGTGATTAGGACACATTTGATCTTGAAATCCTAATTTTTCTTCTGGAATTTATGACATTCTTGGTTCTGCGTTTCCGAATGTCTTCGTGTTTCGGTATCTCTCGTGTGCATGTTTGCAAGTGTCGTGCTTTAATTGACTCGCTCTAGAGGGGATCGCACTTGCATAGACCTGGAAACGGTTGCATTTTGGGAAGTCCCAAGAAAATTTCTTTTGTACGTAAATTTTACAAATGATGCCATTGCACTATTTCTATATTCGCTGCTCCTCTTATGATTGTTCTCTTAAGCACAATTATTATGTTAGAAATCAGGAACCGGCTTTACCTACAAGCTTCAACATTTCCTGTAATCCCCTAATAACAAATACTGAAAACAAAAATTACGGCTAAAACCATCTCACGATGACTGTCGACTGTGTAATGCGTAAGCATTTAATCAATATAGCGACACAACGTATTGCCACCGTCGAAACGAGTTCAATAGGAGGCGTAAAAGTGAAAAATTTTCATCCATCCGGATGCAGCGCGAAGCTACAATTGAAGCCCATACAAGTTTCTCAGAAAGAACCCTTCATAGTAGAGGAAAAATTCTACCCGGACCAGGATAATTTTTAGCTCAACTGCGAACCGTCCTTTTTGAGAAACTCATGTGGGTTTGCTTTGTAGCTTCGTGCTGCATTCGGAAGGATGACAATTTTTAACGCGATAGCGTTAAGGGCCCCGTGTCGTAGAGAATGCCGAGTCATACGTCGCTTCGGCAAAAAGAATGTCGAACCTAACTCCCAACCACGCACACCCAACCACTCACCTGCCAGGAAAGTTGCCCATCCCTTGTCTTTCGTTCTTTACAAAGTGATTCCTCCGAATTTCGAGAACGGCGCGCGCAATCAGATGTAATGCAGAAAACACACCGACAGCGCATATCTTTTATGTAAGCTCCTCACAGACTGAAATCTTAAAAGTGCGAAATAATAACAAGAGATCGACCCATGCAAGAGGCCACGTTTTTACCAGAAAACCTGCCTTCGTGCATAACGTTCACCGCCAGCGTTTCTCCGTAAAGGTTACGGTTACATAAGCTGCAGTTGCCGCGAAGCATGCAAAGCAGTCAGATGTCTTTGAATACTGTTGCATTCCACTGATAGAGGTGAAGCTTAAGCATCCTCCAAATTTCTTTTCTTGCATATAAATTTTTCCCACCATGCGGGATTCCGCAGAACCGACTTGCCATATATGAGGCACGTACTGAAGCGGCACTCCTCTTTCGCACTTTCCTAGGGACCCTCGATGGCGTCTATCGCCACCACAGGGAGGTATGCGCGTGGGCTCCGAAATTCTAACGCGTCGGCATGCATGAGCGCTGAGAAACGCGCCATGCGACAACTGGGCTCCTCTCTCGCGCTTCTTTCTGGACACGCTGCGCCATCTAGAGGCTCTGCGGAGAAGTCCAAGCGTGGCTCCAGAGGCGAGAAGTGGGGGCCGCTGGTGTCTGCGAAAGCTAAGAATTGTTCACTTACTTGCCGCACACTCAGCGGCACGTCCTCAGTGACTTTAGTTGGCAAAATGTTCATTGAAGTACGGCAGACCTGGGCGTTCTTCGGGCAGCTTTGCTAAAGCGTTGCCATGAAAGGTGTTCATAGATAAGCGGCACATACCCAGTGCACTTGTGGTGCAGTCTGGTAATGCGTCGGGTTGCTGTCCTTGAGGAACCCTTGTCACCTAGGGTAGATTTTGCTCAGCATTGAAGAAATTTAAGGGATCTTGCAGGAATTCCACATTGCCAATGAGGCATAGCTAGTTAACCGATTGGTTGTCATACTTTCGTCGAAGATCGGCCCACACCTACTGGCACATACCCTGTGATCGAAAATGGCATCAAAGAGGCTGAAAGAAGTCCAGCCCGGACCGAGTGGCACTTACCCAGTGCCCCAAGTCGACGTCAAAGAGTTTCTTCGTACAGCAGTGCCGACCAGTCCCGAATTTACAGTAACCCAGTCGGCGTGAAAGAGGTTGATCGAAGAGCGGCCCGTATGCACACTTTGACATATACTCAGTGACCCAAGTTCGTCCGTTGGTTAGTTTCGAACCCTGTTACTTTAGCACAGCAGCCCGATGCGCTCACCATTCAACCACGGACTGCCGAGTGACCCAGGTAGGCGAGAAAACGGTTAGATAAAAAGACACATATATAGATAAAAAGTCCCCAGAAAGTGTGTGAAGTACTCCAAAATTGCTAACGCATTAAAGACATGCCTTGAAGCTTTTTTGCATTCAGCTGACAAAGCTGCTTTTTTTGTTTGCGGGTACCTAATATTTTATGACAAAAGTTACATGACTTACCATGGCGAAAGTGAGTGCAGACCATGCACGTATATCAAAGAATGCACTAAGATGACATAATATGCTGTCGTGGTATAATGTGCGTTTGACAGTCGTGGCGTTGCATCATTTAGTAGTATACTTATGAAGTATATAAGTATATACTTATACTTACATGAAGTAACGTTTATGTTGACATTGTGGTTTCGTTAAACATCAGTTGTGAGTCAGCGCATGTCCTGTTGCGCCTTTCCTCTTCGCTGGTGATTTTGTGCTCGTTTATGTCTTCCAATCGCGAAAGAGACTGTGTGCATTTCTCACTAATACTCGCGCACCGTTTCCCACCACAGCTGAGTTAGTGCGTATACTTGAGCATGCGGTGTGATACTGCGCGCCCTTTTCCTCGATGTTTCGTCACACTCGGAGAGTAGCGTTAATTATCCGGGCATTCCTACTATAGTAGACATCCCGCACGTATGAAGGGCGCGATGCCCCTCGGGCTGCTCACTTCAGCACACTTCTTTTTTTTCTCTCGAAGCGCGTGTTATGTCCGACGCCGTCTTTGCCGAAATTTCCCAACGCTCAACGGTAATTACACCTAGCAGCCGGTAACAGCTCCGTCGAAATTTCGCGAGATGGAGATGGCTGCCGCTCTGGTTTCTGCACAAGAAGTGCTAAGGAGTGCACATTCAGTAATCGTGCGAACATTATGTCTGGCCTCGCCTCGTCCCTCTTACACGCGCTTAGAGAATCACCTCGCTCACGAATGCTCGTCTCTGGCACCCACCATCTGGCGCCGTAACAAACGGCAGCACCGCCTATTTCAAGGTGCGAGTTGCTCTGTTGCTTATTCGCAGTAAGCCGTGATCAACGTCCTTCATACAAGGAAAACAAAACAGAAAAATAAGCGCGGAAACAGGGATGTAGGAGAAGGTGGTCCACATGCCCATCCGTGCAAACCCGCAGAGCACGAGTGTTCGTGACATGCATTGCCCATACAAAGAAATGTAGCACACCCCTTTCCACCTTCTCCCTACTACTCTCGTTTCTTTCAGTTGTATTCAAGGCGTTGAAGAAAAAAACAAAGCAATGAATTTATATAATGTGTTGCCTATAAGTCTTGCCTTGCTTTCTTATCTTCGTATCTCCAGACAACCTTTCGACTTTAGATCATTCCCCAAATGATATAGATTTGGACGTACTATCACAGTTCTATGTCTCTATAGGCGTTTATCTGAAACCCACTTTTCTTTGTTGGCGCTCGCTGTGTGCGAGACGGACACCGGGGAGGCTGTGGATGTTGCTACGGGTAAGGAGAATATTGGCAACTGCAGTTCTCTTTTAGCACATACGCTCATTTCGTCAAGTCACATGTGCAAATATACCTATACGTATGTGTAGGATACGTAGAGATTAGGGAAGAGATAACTAAAGATGTGTGCCCGGTATAAACTTCTTGTTGAGCTGTTCGTAACACTGCTTCTTCGGCCGTTACTCAACCGTCCAGTTACTTGGTCATGTCAGTGCGTATTTCCGAATCAGAGAGGTCATCTTTTCCATTCTCATGGATGGAGGCACTGGCTCCTAATTCTTTACTCTACGCCTTCACACGAGGAGTGGCGAGACAAACTGCGGTGCGCTGTGACTCCGCCCCTATATCACCCCCAAATCAATCAGGAATATATTTATTGCGATATCAATTATATGGGCACTCAAGGCGCATTTCTGCCGTCGGCGTAGCCGTGAGGCTCCGTATGAGTGAAAGCGCGCGAGGGTGAGCCGGCGAATGCGGTTCAATCTCGCGTACACGAGCGAGGAAAGCGGCCCGGATGTGTGCCCTCTCCTGTAGCACGCGAGGCAGGGCGGTCAGGCGAGGGAGGAGGGGCGTTCTTCTCCGGCGGCTGAGTCGTACTCCCTGAAATGCTGCAGAAAATAGTGCCTCTTACTCTTCACAATCACTCTCTCTCTCTCTTTGCCTCTCTCGATGTCCTCCTCGCCCTCCGCTCCGTACAGAGTGAAAGAGATGTACTACGCATTGAATGACTGCTTGCGCTTCACCGTAACATTAGTAGTTTGCTAGGGAAAACCGGGGGAAGGCGGGAGATTGAAATTCGAGACGATGAACAAAACGAGAACAAAGTGAAAGCGGGAGCCAACGTTTCAACAAGATTTGTCTTTTTCAAGGCGACATATGCTTTCCTCGGCACAGTGAGAGTGACATTAAAATTAAAGAAACCGCAAATAGTCATACACACGAAGTCAAAATTAGCTCACAAGTTCGGATGTGATTTACATGCTTGAGTGTTCCTACTGTAAAAAACAATATATCGGTGAAACGCGACAATCAAGGAACGTCAGATTAAACGAACATTGAGCGGACACAACTTAAAAGCTTCCGAAAGTGGTCACCGAGCATTTCAACCAACCAGGTCATAACTTTGATGAACTCAAGCTCTACATCTTACAGTATAATTTCCGATCTGAAAGAGAAAGAAAATAAAGATAATCATACCTTATTGACAATTTCAAGTCATTGCAATCAATAGGCATATACGCTTCAAAGGAAGCTTTGCAATCTGCTCGCTATGCTAAATTTGAAGCTATAGGCAACAGTCCTTAGTTTCGTTGCTTAGTTTTTTTTATTTCCTGTTTTTCGCTATTTTCCTTTTATTTTTCTATTTCTTCCATTTCCATGACCTGCTTCGCTGGTGGTCATAGGCTATCGTGTCCCTGGAAGAGATAAAGGAAGGAAGAGCAAAAACTTGCAGCAGAATATATATATATATATATATATATATATATATATATATATATATATATATATATATATATATATATATATATATATATATATATATATATATATATATATGTTGTTTTTGCTGTCAGTTTCTGCTGCTCCTTCTATTATATCCTATGTAGAGTAGCCGGCTAGAAGCTCCATTTTGCGGCCGACCTCTCTGCCTTTCCCAATCATTAAACTACTTCTTCTTCTTCGCTCATTCCCCACCAATCTGCCTTACCCCTTTCCCTTTTAGAAGAACCCTGCCTATATATACCGTGCCAAGGAAAGCATATGTTGCCTTGAAAAAGACAAGTCCACCTGTCGAAACGTTGGCTCCCACTTTCACCTTAATTTGTTCTCATTTTTCTCAGAATCAGAATCAGAATCAGAATCGGTTTTTATTGAGATCATTAGAATGATTACAAGTTGTTAATATTCAGGAGGAGGTCCCGGAGTCAAAGACTGCAATGGGACCTCCTTTACAAAGTAAACGTAATAAAACAAAAGTACAGCAGTTTTCAACACATTGGTAAAAAATTACAGGTTTTAGTATGAATACCATGATTGGAGAATTACATATGCATAAATGTCATGAAAAAAAGCTCTGTAACACAATCTCGTTGACAACTGATGAAGTAACTGCGTAGATGACGTGACGAACACAGTAGAATTTGTTAACTCGAATGTATATGTGATGCAAGAACAGAAACCTAACGGTATGGCAATGAAAATGAAATGAAGGGACCCTGAAAGAAATGTTATGAGTATGGACTAGGCATCAGTATTGGACATAATGTAATCTTTTAGTTGTTTCTTGAATTAGTTTAGTAGTTTGCGTAGTTTTAGTCCATTATTGTGGTTAGGTACGACTTCAAGTTGATGTATATATACGTGCTAATTTAGCGGCTTGACAGTCGCTCACGCATTTAATCAGCCTATATCAGAGACGGTAAATATTTGTCAGATTTGCTGGTTTTTGAGGCGCTACAGATGATTATCTACTTAACAAATAACAATAAGATGGAAAGTTCAGAGTGAATCGTGACTGAGGTTGGATATGAAATTACGAAGTTTGTTCACATTGAAATAGCAAGCGCTCCAAACATTTAGATCTTCAAGGCAAGCAGCATCTCGAACTTTATTTGCTTCCTCGCTGCACAATCCTCCTGCGCTCCCAAGGTGGTGTTGGGGTAACATGGTTCACACTCGCCTGCCGCACAATGCTTATCCGTTCCTCGTAGTAAAAACCCGGAGTTCTGCTAACAAAAATGCGAAACTGGGGTTCCGCTAATGTTTACTTTAGGCTGCGCTGTGTTCTGAATTCAGGCAATGTTCACGCATTGGAATGTTTACGACGTCCCCACCAGTACGAAAAGGAAGGAAACGAATTCGCTTTGCATGTGTACATTCTAGAGAACGTGGTTGAAGGCACTGACTTCCAGACGGTTTTCTTATTCGCCGAAACAACACCTATGGACTGTTCAAAGAAAAAAACCTTATTGAACGTGATATTTTAACCTACAAGAAACCATTGAGTTTTCTATATGCTACACCAAACGCACGTGTGATGTTCGGATAATCTGATTATTTATCGGTGAGGACAATCAGTGGCTTTATATTAGACACATATTGCATCATCGTGCCACCTCGTCTGCCTCTATTTCTTCCCTGGTTGTCCTTTTGCCATTTTCTGGCATGCCTTTAATGTGACGTTGAAGAATTAGTGGGCCCTGTAGTGCGATTAGGTGACAACGTTGCTTTCAGTCCATTTAGACCTTGTTATTTTCATTGCGTGTTGTATATACACGTGCTGTTTCTGCGTATAGTAAGATCACTTGGAAGTCATTCGGTGCTTGTAACGCCTTTCGGTTCGGTTTTGTGCAGTAAATACGTTCATAATGACCGACTAATTAGCTCAAAGGCTTTTACCCACTACGCTACTCTTTGATTTCTTTGCAGGCATATCCGCAAAGTAGCTGCAAGGATAGTGAATTATGCCTGTTCGCTTAGTAATATGCGTGTTGTGAGACACTAGGATTGCGCCTAAGCACGTTTACAGGTAGGTTCCGGAAATCTCATTGCTCGAAATTGGAGCGTTTAACCCAGCATGGTCTACGGCGATTGGTTGGTAACAACCTTACTTATATTCCGGCAGAGCTTTCGCCGACGGGGCCTTTGGTCTCCCACGTGGGGACGTCGAGGTGGGGCCTCGCCACCATGTGGAATTTTTTCCTGCGAGTTCAAAGAACTGCGGGAGGAGAATTTAGCCTTCGTCAACTAGTTTTATGACACTAAAACTAAAACAACTGACAATCATACCACGGGACGCTTTAGCCTTGTCACCGTAGCATGTTATCTTTCATTCCGCAATAAGTATCTGCAGTTTATCTTCCCCTATAAGCAAATACTATATAGAATGGCATGTTGAGACATGATTGACAAATCGACAGCACAGGTGCTAGTAAGGTTTGCTTGCAACTATCATGTTTCCAGTTCGTTAAGCGGTAGTCTGATTTAGTCATAGACATGACAGAGGCACCGACAGGTGGTGGTGGTAACAACTTTCTTGAGACTCTGCTCAGTTATGACCTGGCAGGCCCGAGTCCTAGAATTGCCCCTCACGAGGAGCGACCCTTTCGGCCCAGGCAGACTTGCCTTTCTGTGCAACTGCCGCGAACAGCGGCAATGCTTCTTTTCCGAAAGCGCGAGACACCCAGTGCAAGAAAAAGTCGCGAGCGACTCGCAGAACGTACAAGAAATGTCAAAGTAAGAAAGAAAGCGAGAGAGACGACAGCGACCATGCAGTTTGAAGCAGATGGCGAACGCAGGCATGTACAGCCCTATACGTACGCTCTGATTGCGCCTTGTTATATTACTCGTGTTTGTGCGTTTTGTAGGTTCACGCAGGCGACCGCAGCAAAAAGATATTACCTGCCTCTTTTATCTAACATGATGGCATGGCTTACTGCGGTCGCAGTAAGCCATGCCATCGTGCATGGCTTACTGCCAGCCATGCACGATGGCTGGCATCGTGCATCATGCCAGCCAAATCTCCAGAAAGGAGATTTCTTCTCCTTTCTCGTTGCATGACATCAGTCGCTGTACTGCCGCAGCCTGTTCTCAGATGGAGTGCTCGTGCGTAACCACAAAGGCCGGATAAGGACTAACATCCCCACATGGAAACCAAGAGGCCATGCACAGAAGTTAGCATGTGGTCCCACCTAAACAATGCAAATGAAAGCGAGATAGGAACGGGCGAATCTGACGCTCGCATGAACTACAGGCCAGATTAAGGCCCAAACAATGAAACGTTCCTTTCCTTCGAGCGCTTCCTAACCTTACGTGAGGCCTCCTTACAGCGAAGGACCGATGAAGGAAGCAAGCGTACTCTGAAAGCTCCCTTCACCCGTCCTCACCTAAGGAGCGGTTGCCGCGTGCCTGGGTTCGAGATTATCTCTTCAAATCTTTCCGCAAACACCATTATTCTATTAAAAAATGTATTGTCGCACAATCTTTAAATTGAATAGCTAATATAGAGAACCGTGGACGCTTTCTTCTAATTTTGTTTACTAAAGTTAAAAGAAAGTTGCGCATTACAGTGCAAAACTTGATATGCTCCAGCAACGCTGGCACGCCGGCGTCTTGCAACGCCTAGCAACGCCTAGCAATGCTTTCATGCCGCACGCGTGACTGAAACGACCATGCCTGGCAAGACGTACCGTGCTCGCGCTTCTCCGCAGGTGGGCGACAGTGCGCATGCGTTAGCGAATGCCACGTGGTTAAGCAGTGAGGTGAAGCGCTCGTTCAGGGCCAGGAGCGGCGTAAGGACGCATGAAGGTAGCTTTGGAGCTACCTTATGCTGAGGAAGCACCAAGGAAGCCTTCACCGAGGGCCCCTCAGTAAGGAAGCGTTCAGAGTGACATAAGGTAGCCTCACCGCAATGAAGGCTTCCTTAGTGAGGTAAGGAAGATTTCATTGTTTGGCTCCTTATGCTGAGGAAGTACCAAGGAAGCCTTCACCGAGGGCGCCTCAGTAAGGAAGCTTTCAGAGTGACATAAGGTAGCCTCACTGCAATGAAGGCTTCCTTACTGAGGTAAGGAAGATTTCATTGTCTGGCCCTAAGTTGGCAAAGAGGTCGCTTCGGGAACGAAGTGGTGACGGGGACCCCAGATTGCAGGCAGGCATTGCGGATTTCAGTCACGGCTGCCCTAAGCGGTAAAAACGATTGAGTCACACCGTAACCATGCTTGGGGTACATTACGGCAAGATTGTGTGGCAGGCCTATGCCTATGTAGCAGGCCAAGATTGTGGCAGGCCTATGCGAGGAACACCATGTACACAAGGCGACATCCAGTTCTCTTGGCGAAACAATGCGCTCATTTGCGACATAATTAAGGGTAAACCTTACGCACCATATAGCAGAGCTGCTCTCGAAGAAGGCCGTAGAAAATGCTCTTTCGAAGAGCCGTTAGCCCAAGTTCACTGAAGCTTGAATGCTTACGAGTTGAACGTACGCAGTGCGAGGAGTGACGGTGGCTCTGTGTTACAACATAAGTCACGCTGGAATCGGGCAAAACAAAGTTAAATGTGGCCCAAGTCCAAGAACGTGTTTATTCTTGATTGCTGAAGGCAACCATGCATGAAGCTCGCTACAGCTAGTTATAAGAAGATTGAGGCAAGGATGGTCTAAAAAGCATTTTAGGGGTTTTGATGAAGCTTTATAAATTTTTTCTAAATGTGCTTACATCTTCCCAGTTTCATACGAATCTATTTTTTTGTAATGTTCAACTTTGTTTCCACAAGGTTTTATCTCCATGTCCATTAAAACAACTAGATAATCTTTCACTGCACATATAGACGTCTCTGAAGCATCTCACCCACAAACCATCGGCCCACAAGGCAATCAAGGCACATTGGCGCTTTTTCAAGGAGGCTATAGTTTGCTGAAACGCCGCATGCCTACGTCTACTCCTCCTCTCTATATATTTTGGTTCCTCTGCTCCTTTCCAACAGGTTAAAAAAGCCAACCGGAAGCTATGCTGGTCAACACCTCTGCCTGCTCTCTTTCTTTTCTTTTTCGATCATTCGCAGCTGCTACATTATATCCTCTCATCTCCCTTCTGAAGAGTAGGCAGTCGTTGTACGCCTTCCAATGGCAGTTGCCAGCCTGCTCATCGCTTTTCCTTTCCTGTTAATGTACACATGTTTTGAAAACAAATAATAATAATAATAAAACGACGCGGATACAGCCACCAACATTGCGAAAGGCACTCGGTGGCTGATGAAGCACATTACTTGGCAAAAGCTTTTCTCCACGTCTCTGTCACGCAAACTTTGCAACTCTCAAATTTCCATGGCGCTGCTACATAGGGAACGTTCCTACAACCGACAGGAACACAAATTTTTGCTGGGCACAGTGCATCACGAGACACGTGCTTCATAACAATGTGCTGCCCTCACCAAATCCAGCCTTCTCTGTTCGCAGGTCGCATGCAAAATTCGGGACGGTATTTCTCTCCATTGGTTTGGCGGCCGCCTGTTGTTTCCCTAGCCTAGTCACCGTCAAGTCTGTCAACATGGGCTGGATTCGTCTGGCTAGCAATGGGATTTGTAATCGGCTTGGCAATCGCAAAGGTGTGCTAAAATCGGCCTTATTGGTGCTTAACACATGTGCGATGGCAGAATTTCGTGGACTGTTTGAACTCACCATTACTCATGAGTGAGGAACAGAGAAGAAAACTCCTACCTCCGGTGCTTCGGCAACGATCGCCAACGTCGGGGTCGAGGGTAAGCATGTGAATTCCGCGAACGCGCTGCGGCCATGTGTATGCGGCCTTTTCAGGTGGCGCCTGGTTGAAACGATCACGTGACTGCGTGACCCGTAGAACCAGCCGGACTTAGCCCCAGCATGTGATTCCAGCTTTATGCTCAGGAATGTTGAACCAACTACAATGTGCAACAACGATAATGGCAAATAAGGCGTGACACGCTACCTACACCTTTGAAAGATTAGCATGAATTCGTGACGCCCACCGCTTGCCTTCAATTTAGCTTTTTGTTCCCTTGCAGGTGTTGTTTCTCCGGTGTGCTACAATTCAAGAGGTGGAATGGCTGACGCAACACGTGTTCTTGTGCTGGAACGCAACATATAAAAAACGCAGCTTCTGATATGTTGCTAGATACATGAAAGCCAGTGACGTCTGCACAGTGACGTCTGCAAGAATAGAAGATTGCGCTCGCTCTACTTCTTAAAACTGCCACTTTTTGCCATGAGGCAAAAAGGAGTTGACACACGCAATAAGAGCAAAAGCTGTGAAAGTGTCTCGGCGCTACTGCAGTACAGACGGCTACAAGAAGACAAAGCTAGTAAAGCCTGTTTGAAGCGCTATGTAAGATGTATATACCAATACCAAATAAGGTTCAACGTATGACTCAAAGCCTCTCTCTAACGCCTACATATACGTATATACATGCACGCGAGGCACTGCAAACACGATGATGGAACTAGCCTGGAGAGCTTGACGCGGCTTTTTTCCCTCTTTTTTTTCTTTTGTTTTTTATAAAAGAAAGCTTTCTGCAGTATGAGTGTTTGCTAGCGAGCGTTGAGAGATGGGATGGAAAGAAGTAAGGACTGGTGAATCAATCATAAGCCTTCGAAAACAGTGCTCCTTGCCATGCTTTACTGCAGGCAACGGGGAGCAGTAGTGGATTTCAAAGAGAAAAGAAAATATATCATTTTGTGCTCCCAAAGGTATCGGCACGACATCAAAGCTCTGCGTGCACCAGAGGTCTGCTGTTACCGAGGCTCCTTGGAGACATGAATATTTCGGTACACGGCACTCAATTCATGACTCTAGAGCCTCTCGTTTGTGGAGCGGCTACTGAAGGTAATCTGCTAGATATTGCTGGTCCTGAAGTTCGAGATCCGCGGTCAGCTGCACAGGACTTGGAAAGGTAGGATACGGCTCGTAGGAGGGGGATGAAGCGGAGGAGAAAGAGGACACTCCCATAGGATGCATTTTGTATTGTGGTGTCTGCCACTATGAACGCGAGTTGACGGATCCTCTGCGATGGGTTCAGTGGGAGGTGACTACTGATGTGACAAAAATGTTTGCTCTCTACGAACGGGCGTGCCTTCTTTCTCGCGTGGGATGAACGTGTAGGTGCCGAAAGGTACGTCGACCATTGCGATAATGCTGGAGTATAGGTGTACCAAATGAGGTGGTTGGGGGGGGGGGGAGCTATTCTGTAAGTGTCCACCTGCTTGACATGTCCATTTGGTCAGCTGCTTCAATGCTGA